>NC_084856.1:13855576-14158734 GCF_951802175.1 Populus nigra
TATAGCTCCATTACATGCACCACGTCTACATAGATAACTCTAGTTCTATATATATATATATATATATATATATATATATATATATATATAAAACATGACAAAAACAACATAAAAGTAAACACGATACTCCAACTCTCCAAATAAGTTGCTATGAAGAGCACTCCTCAATAGGCTCTATGTTGAGTTTTCTGAAATACATATATATAGTGAAAATAGTAAATTTAAAATTTTTTAGGAACCCCAAGGATCTCGTCAGATAGATTTAAGGTCGTTTAGGGTTTAATCAACGATTACTAGAATATAAAATGTTCTTCTCGGTTTTGAATAATTACTTTAAGGCTGAGTCGTTGCAAATCACAAGTCGTCCAATTGTCCAGCCTCTAAGGGTAATCAACATAAACCACCAATAAGAAATCTCTTAATTGTTATGTCTTTGAGTGTTAACTCTTTTCTTTTGTGTTTTTTAAGTGTTTTGTAACTTACGTAGTTTTTATCTCTGTACAGAAAATAAAACGCATAATATTATATTTATAGAAAAATCTGAAAACCCTATAAATGATAAAATATCAATTTCCCCCTAGTTTAATTTCTTATCAATGGCTATTATGTGTGTGACACATTAGGTTCTCTAATAAGTTAGTCTAAATATAAATCATAATCCTAAATAAAATATGATTAAATAAATAAATTTATTATCAATTCAATAATTGATTGATTTATATTTGAAGATCAAGTATAATGTCTAGCAACGTGTCATGATCTCTCAAATATTAGGAAAGTCAAAAAATATTTGACTTAACTTTTTAGCGATCAGTTTCTTAGTGTGATTATTATTTCTTCATCAATAATATTTTGATTTAGATATTATGGTATGAAGTGTATCTACACTGTCAAATCATGTTTGTTTTCAATACCATAGTCACTAATTATTTGAATAAGATTTGAAACTCTTTTCAAATCTTATCTTTCAAATCTTATCTCACCTTGCGCAAAGATTTATAATCAATACAATTTTAGAAAAAATATAATATTTTTTTAATTCATTTAAGGTGATGAATCATCTCTTTATTACTTAAACATCTTACTATAGTTCATGTTATATCCAATATCTACCCGTTTAATACCCTTGATTAGGACAACGTGTAGTAGGATCAAAATATAATATTTCCTATATAAGATAACTTAGTGATCTCAAGTCTAAAGATCACTTACACAACTGTCACATGAGTCTTTCTATAGACACATGTGATCTCTCCGTATAAAATTCTCATGTGGGTCAGTTCAGTATATATATCATTTAACAAGCACTTATATGTTAGTTATAAGTATCTTCACACCTTATCTTATGAAAACATAGACTTCTTTTCATAAAAGAAAAGCCATAATATGTATGAGTCTCAACAAGTCTAATTAATATTTAGTCTTAATAGAATATTGACCATGAATATTTAAGAATAATGTTTTGATGCAATAGAAATTCAATAATTTCATTTGCTCATTTGCAAAATATTTTTTTCTCATGGACTTTATCTTTACTCTAGATTAAATAATCAAATATTGGATTTATTTATCAAATATTTGATATTAAAGATAAATAAAACCTTTTGTTAAAATTAAATATATTTACATGAACAAAGTCAATGTCATGTGTAACCAACCAATTAGCTATAAAATGTATGCATTAATAATCTCCTACTTGCACTAAAGTCAATCACTCATGTATCAAATATCATATTGCTATACTTAAAGATAATGCTTTTATTTAGACAGTGGCTTAGTGAGAGGATCTACAAAATTTTCTTCAGTGGGTACTTATTATATCTTTATATATTCTTTTCTATGATTCTTTAATTATTCTTTATGGGATCAATCACTCATGGTTTTACCCAAACAAAGTCTAGATAAGAGATTATGAACCTGAAGCTTGAAGAACTAATGAGGTATTTATAGCCTATAAGTCTTGTATTTTTATAGAGATGAGAGATTAGAGTGTAATTTTGCCCTGATAATATTAATAAGGAATAAATATTACTTGCACAAACATTAATGAGGGAAATATGTATTGAGAGATTTTTTATACACCTAGGATCGTAGATCTATAATGTAGCCCACTCCATAAAGGTTAGGCTCTTCCTTTAAATTAAATTTATGGCGTTAGGCTCTTTTTCAAGGTTGATCCTATGAGGGGAGGCTTTTCTTTTAAACTGAGCTCATAGGTGGTTGGGCCCAAGTATGTTGTATGAGCTCATGGGTTTTTAAGCCTTCAAGGGTTTTTTAAGCCCATTAAATTTAGATTTATCAAATATTTTTGTATTTTATTTGGTTTAAAAGAGAAAGGACATAATAAAATACTTTTTTATTAAAATAATTAGAGACATTATTTTCACTTTAGTTTATAATAAGCATTATTTTTTTACTTAAAAAAACTATAATTTCTCTACTAATTAAAATTATGTTAAAAAATTTAAATCATCATAAAAAATGAAAATCTAGTGCTAAGAATACAATATAACTAAATTATTTTTTACTCAATCATTAAATAATTTATCCAAATATATTTAATAATAAAATAAATAATTAAACCAATAATATGTTAAATAAAATATTTGACAAACACAAAAACAAATTTAAAATATAACATAATGGAAAAATATTGATTTTTAATTATATTTTAATTATTATATTGATTTTTCAATAATGATATTTATATCCTTTTGTAATGTTAAAAAACTCACTTGATAAAAAAAAAACTTTATTTTTATAATTGTTTAATATAAATCACTTTGGTTAATTAATTTTATTCAATAAATAAAAAATTAATTTACTCCTATTCATTTATTTTTTTAATTTTCATAAACCATGAAAAAATTTAAAATAATTTATTTTTTATTTCGAGCAATTGATTTTATATTAATTTGATGAAATGAAAAACCAAGCTTTTAATAAAATTACATTCTGAAAAAGCATTTGTAAGAATATGTGTGTTAGTGTGTGTGTGTGTAAAAGACATAGAATATTTGAGCTTGGAACCAAGCCTAGTCACTGCTAAGAGCGTGTTTGGTATTGCGGTTGCTATTATGGTTGTGGTTTGAAAAAAGTTGTTTTATAAAAAGTACTTTTAGTTGAGTTTGGTTTGAAAAAATATATGTTTGGTTAAAACTGTGGTTGAAATTGAGGTTGAACAAAAAGTAGTTTAATGTGTTTGGTTAAAAAAAATACTTTTCAAATTGAGGTTATAAAATAATTAATATATATATTAATATTGATGGTTTTTAATTTAAATATTGTAGATTTAACTACTGTTATTACATCATGAAATAAATAATATTGATATTAAATATTTCTTTATTATTCCATTAAATTACGTGCAATTTCATCACATTCAAAATCTATCCACCAAGAAGTACATTTTCCATGGTTTATTAAACGCGCAACAACATCGGGTAAAAATATCATCAAAAATAAAATTGGGATTGCAATCAAATTCTGCAAATGCTACGTCATCAAACGATCTCCTTCTAATTTTTTGAATAAAACACAAATAAAAATAAAAACTGAATTTTTTTTAACTGGGTTGGACCCGGTAAGAACAAAATTGGGATTGCAATTAAATTCTGCAAATGTTACATCATCAAACGATTTCCTTCTAATTTTTTGAATAAAACACAATTAAAAAAATAAAAATTGAATTTTTTTTAACCGAGTCGAACCCGGTTCAATATATTTAGCTTTGGACCGGACCCAGGTGGTCCGGAACAATAACAAGAACAATAGAGAGTGACTCCACTGTTCCCGTGAACAGTGGCGAGTGAAAACTCTCCACTGTGTTCTGCATGTTTGTGGAAAGCAGCAGAGAGCTGCTTTCCGCAAACCTGCGGTTTTAATTTATTTTAGCCGCCCCCACATGATCAGTAAGCATGGTTTTTATGTTACCAAACACTTAACAGCTGCAGTTTGCTTTAAAAGCAACCACAACAGCGTAAACAAACACCTTCTAAATGTAGAATCAAGCTCAAACGCTCGTGTAAAACCCCAGTAGAATTTTTGGTAATTATAGGAGATTTAACCGGGAGATTAAATGAGATTAAATTAAAATAAAATGTACAAGAGTGTAGTAATGTGAAATGATGTGTTAGAATTCTACATTAAATAAATGGAAGTAAAAATTAAAAATTAAGTTTTATCTTTGGAAAAAAGCGGCAAGATTTAATTTAATTGGAAAATAAGGTGAATATTTTTGGTATTAGTATAGATTTTGATTTGAGATTTCTAATTAAGAAAGGCATCAAATGCATCATTTTCTCTTTTAAAAAAGAAAAAGCTAAACCGATCAATCACTATGCCAGGATCCTTAATATTTAGGGAATCTCCGATAAAAGAGCCAAAACAAAAGATAAAAATAAATAAAAAAAATAAAACTATTTTTTTAGCTTTTATTCTTTAATTTTTCAGCTCCAATGAAAAAGTCAAATATAGATTTTTTATTAAAAATAAAAGTCTTTCTGTTATATCTATCAAAAGAGTCAAAACATTAAAATAAATTATTTAAAATTTTATTCTTTCATCAAGAAAACTTCCTTAATAGCTTTTCTAAAAAAGACTAAAATTATTAAAATTAAAAATATTTAGATACAAATAGGTTGTTAAAATAATTTTTTTTCAATTAAAGTTTATCTACTGTTTGAATAGTATAAATTTGATTATATATATATATATATATATATATATATATATATATAATCATATTTACACTATTCAAACAATTATATCTACAATTTGACTCTTTTAAATGGCTTTTGACATTAGAAATGCTTTTATATAAGATACCATACAAAGATTTTTTTTAAAAAAAAAAAATGTCAGAGCTTGATATATCTCATGAGTAGTGGAGATGGTAATATCAATACAAAATTATTGTCTATTTGATCATTATTTCAAAAAAAAAATCTTATTTTCCATAAACATCTTGATTACATGGTTTAAACCATCTTTGTTAATTACTAAAGCTTGAAGTAACTTTGATATATGATGTTAGACATAACATATATAATATCTATATACATACATACATTCATACCCTCACCACCTATAGATAGTTTTAGAAAATCTTTCTTTGTAGTAGATACCGAATGTCAAATATGGCTTGTAACAATCTATTTTTTCGAGCATATAATGATTCTTTCACCAATTGAGGCATTAATTTAGTTATTAAAATATCATGTCTCTATCCAAGATCCTATCATCACAATTCTATTTTTGTCTAGATTTTAGAGTAAATAAACTTCTAGATATTGTATTTCATTGGTGATTACTTGGTTATTTGAGAACTCTGATCTTTGGCTCTGGAACTTAAATATTTTCTTATATCTAAAAAGAGATTCCAGATTAATATGAAGGAAGTTTAGAATCAAAATTATTCTTCTATGATCAATCAATAAAAACATTAACAACTTAGAATTGGATCAATTTTTCCTCTGTGTGAAAAAGCAGGGGGGGGTAGACATATTCATTCTTGAGCAAAAAATGTAAGTCATATTCATTCGTGAGCAAAAAATGTAAGTCATGTTTCAACAATATGTTGATAAGATGTTTAATAGTTTTATTTTTTTCATGGGCAAGTAATATGGTGAAAATTGCTAGAATTATGGAAACAAAGTGTTAAGTTTTTTAAATTCATCACTTCTAATCAGCTTACAAGCTTTTGATACACATATGAAATTTATTCTCAACAAGTTTTTGAAACTGAATGAAAATATCATAATTTTTTAATTTGACATACATAAAATAAAATTAAATGAATTAGTAAAATGATCTTTAAAGATAATAAAATAACGATACCCTTTAAATAAATAAATGGATGAAAAATCCAAAACATCACTAAAATATTAAATTTAGATGAGTAATGCTTGCATGTTATGAAAAACATAAAGTTGATCTACTATATTTGCTCATACCACAAGTAGTATAATTGAAATTAAAAGAAGATGATAACATCGAAAAACATTTATTGAAAACTAAATTTTGCATAGCTTTTGAAGTGCAATCCTTGACAAGACAAAAATGATCATGGAATTTAAAAAGAAAATTATCACCAATAGAAAATCAACTCATAAAAAGTAAAGAGTTTGTTATATCAGCATGTAAAATAAATGATAAATTTAAGGCATGAGTATGTGTGTGAATATTTGAATGACCAATAATAGAGATTAAAATAATCTTATTATCCCCTGTTTTAAGGTGATTTGAACCAATATATAACTCCATATTTGAGAGGATAATAATATCCAAAGTGACATGATGAGTGGTTTTAGTATCTGAGTTAGAATCAAGACAATCAGAACCATAAAAGCTAATAGTTGAGTCTGTCAACACTACTGACTTCTCACAGCCAACTAATCATAATCTTTTCGCACCTCTAGACTGATAATTATTTATGCCCCTATCATTGATCCATAAAAGAAAAGAGATGGCCAAGCGATTCCAACTGCAACATGAATGTGATTAAGAGTTGGACTGATTCAAAAGTTATCATAATCTAAAATTACGATAAATATTATGGGTTAGACAATGACCATGTTGTTGATAACCTCTTTCACAATGGTTAAACCTCTAATGATCACTTAAGAAAGTATTACCAGAGCAAGGGTGTTCACTATTATAAAAAAAAGGGAGATTATCTTTAGCTTAGTTATGGTACATTGGATCGGGCAAGATAAGCTGCTAGATAGATGGTATTGACATCATTGTCTTGCTGAATAAAAAGACATCGAAATGTATTCCTATTATAAACTTATTAGTTAACATTAAACGAGTGTATTCAATAAAGGATACCAATTATACCCGAGTAATAAGATTAGTTACAAGATCATTAAACTCTATATTAAACCTTTTGAATAGATAAATGTCAAAAGATAAAGGATCACGAGGTTTGCTAACAATTACGAGTTAATCATTATAGGCCTTTCCATATTATAACTAGGTTGTGACACTTTCATCATGTGTTTGATATAGTTCAATCAATATTGAGTGTATAGACATAATGCATGTTGTATAGGGAGAGGCCAATGTTGATACTAGAGTAGTTTAAAAGACATGAGACATGGTACAATTAATAATTAAAAATAATACTCCAATGAAAAAGGAGATGATTGGTATGCTCATAAGTAGTTGATCTTGTTTTATTCACATGTTATAGGTTGGATAGATTGACTTTTTTAATGTTATTAGAATACATGTCGCTACCATTGATAAATTTAAATGGGCATGATGAATATGTTGAAAGTTAGTTATGGGTTAATGGCATGGAGCTGACATCATTAGGGTTGCAACACTAAGGTAGGGTTTGCCATGTGTTGTGATGTAAAAAAGGATTTGTGAAGAGATTGATTTTAAAATAATAATTATATAATATGCTATAAAACTATAACATGACAATGAAACTAGATGTAATGTGAAAAAGTTAGCTTTAAAAAAAAATGTTATAAGCTTTAAATATGAATATAATAAATATCATATTGATATTAACTAACCTCAATCCTAAATTATGTTTGATTATATTACTTTCCTATATAATTTAATCTTTTTCCTGTATGAATATTCTATAATTCAATGTATTGAAATTTAGAAAAACAAACTTAATGTGAATAAAAAAAAACTGAGACAAAAATATTAGGAGTGAGTAAAAAAACTAAAAAAATGATTAAATCGAGAAAACAAAAAAAAATAACTAAAAAAATCGAACTGTGAAAAAACTTATTATAATTTTATAAAAATTGACCGGTTCGTTTCGGTTTTGATTTTATAAATCTGAAACCGAAAAAACTAAACCAAATCCAAACTGAAAAAACCAAACTAAACCAGGTTGAATCAGTTTCGATTTGGTTTTTATTTTTTATTTTTTTTAAATCAGTTTTAATTATTTTTTTTATATAAAAACCAAACCTGCTAGAGAAATTCAAAACACAAAAATCTGCAGTCCCTGTCTGTGTAATATGACCTAGAATCGAGGTTACTAAATACCACATACATACAACCTGTCTCCCACAACTTACAGGCTGGCAACTCCTGCACAGTGATCACGTAAAATGACAAATCTGACGTGGCAACCAAATACAGATATCGAAGCAATCTCTCCTTAATTAAAATACACACACACACACACACTCACTCACGCACGCACCACCCTCTTCCTCTTCAGATTTCAGACCTCTCATCACCAGCCAAAGAGAAAGAAAAGTAATAATAATAAAAAAACTCATGGGCATTTGCAGTTCTTGTGAATCAGCACATGTAGCAACGGCAAAGTTGATTTTACAAGATGGAAGGTTACAGGAATTCTCATACCCAGTCAAGGTTTCTTATGTTCTTGCCAAGAATCCGACCTGCTTCATTTGCAACGCTGATGAAATGGAATTTGATGATGTTGTTTCAGCTATAAATGATGATGAAGAACTCCAGCCGGGTCAGCTCTATTTTGCTTTGCCATTGAGCTGGTTGAAGCATCCATTGCAGCCTGAACAAATGGCTGCATTGGCTGTTAAAGCTAGCTCAGCTTTAATGAAAACTGGAGGGGCTGAAAAATGTAGGTGCCGCAAGAAATTGGTGTTTTCTGCAGACAATGATGGTCGCGGTGGTGGGCCGAGCAGGAATGGTGGCAGGAGTAAGCTTACGGCAATGTTGAGTGCAATTCCCGAGTAGGGATAGTCTGGGAATTTAGGGAGGGGGTATTGGTGTAAATATTGTAATGATGGGGGTTAAATTGTTGAGACTCTTGGGAGGTTGTGCTTGGTAAGCTGCTTCGGTGGTACGATACTTCTGGCTGTCACCCATTTAAGGGTCGTAATACAATTTTACCCCTAGCTATGTTCGAAAATAATAATTAATTTTTTCTTATTAGTAACAGGTGAGCATGAATGGCTCCGTGCGTTATTACTATTTGCATATGACATTAATCTAAAGGATATCTGTTTATTTTACGTTTTAAAAAATGTTTTTTTATTTTTTTTTCAAATTATTTTAATGTGTTAATATTAAAAATAAATTAAAAAAATTATTTCAATGTAATTTTAAATAAAAAAATATTTTTAAAAATACTTATTATTATAATAACCCTAAAATATAAATAAAACAGCTAGCATTGAGGTTATTTAGTATTTTTTATTATAAAGTCTTAAAACGAAAAGAGCCAAATTAATTAGTTTTACTTAGTTAGTATTTGTTTTCGTCATAATAATTTTTTAAAAAATATTATTCATGTGAATATATTAAAATAATATTTTTTAAAATTGAAAAAAATCAAAAACACTTTTTAATAAAAAAATAAATAAAGGTAAAAAAAAGAGCTTGACTTGTGTGTAAAGATTTGCGGGAGGCTATTTAGTGGTTTATGCTTAAGAGTTAAATAATGTTTATAAATGACTCATACAAAATTAATTGTCTTTGCCGTAATATCAACTCACAACCGTAATAATCAAATTGAATACGAACCGTATTGTATGATGTGTCGTTTTTGGTTTCCTTAGTTACTGATTGGCTTCGGGGTCGCTATTAGCTGGCGAGGAAATTAGTTATAAGATAAGATTGATGTGCTTTGCTATCGTACTGATCTCACAGCTGTTGTGTGACTCTGCTGCACTTGACTATAATAATAATAATATGTACCGAGATATAATAATTCAATCTTGACTCTGATAATCCACATTAACATAAATTAAAATTCTTTTTTATTTTTTTTTTAAATTCAATCTTGTGATTGTTTTTAATATAATAATAATAATAATATGTTCCGAGATATTAAAACTATAGAAATCAAACTCTCATCCTATATTTATATATAAAAAAATACATGAATGAAAAGTATGAAAGATGCCGCGAAACTTTGTTAATAACTCTTCAATAAGTTAGAGTAGTTTAATAAAAAAATCAAATTAAAAAAATTTCCTCTATCACACAAACTATGTGACAATATTGTATTCAACTTTATAAAAAAAAATTATTATCTTACATGATAATATTTATATTTTAAATAAAATAAATCATAATGAATCCAATAAGCTAACATCAACTCTAATTAAAATAAAACTCAAGGTATCTCAAATAAGGCTTCAAATATAAAATAATAATAATAATTCTAAAAATTATAACTAAGTTGCAGAGCTCTAGGAATTAAAAAAAATTGAATAAAATTCTAGCTTAAAAAAAAAACTATTGGCCAAATAGCCCAGAATATTATCAAGAACCATTTCAACCCAATAACTTAAACTATTAGATGAGGTTTTAGGATATGATTTATATTATTTTTTAACACAACTCCTCAAGTAAAAACCATTTGAACTTGAAACTTGCACATGCTCACATTACCTTGTGCTTAATTTTATCAAATAAATAGAGATTGTGAGATTCGAATTTGTGACCGCTTTGTCATTAAAGCTTTGATATCATGTAAAAGAACTATTTCAACCTAATAACTTAAGCTATTAGATGAGATTTCAGAATATAATTTATATTATTTTCTAACAAATACTACCCTTAAAATCCAAAACCTTGAAATCCAAAACATAGATGGGAATAATTCTTCATTAGCCTCCCTCCAATGTTTATACACACAATAAAAAATTGCTCTCCTAGCTTAGAATTCCATAAAACACATGACACAAGGAAATAAATAAACCTCTGGCTATTAAAATTAATTAGCTTATAAAATCGATAGATAAAGCTTTTTTTACACATAAAATAAATTGATTAAGATTTAATAATCATTTCTTAGTGAAAATATTGTTTTTTTAAAATTTATCTTAACTTAAATACTCTGAATAAATCCGTTAAATATATCTTTAGCATCTTTATCCTAGACATTGTAATTGGTATAATGAATTTTTTTGATATAATTTATATTCCATCATGTGTTCCTTTAAATAGAAACTCTAAAATCTAATTCTTATCCTACAAGATAGGAAAAATAAAAATATATAATTTATTTTATAAAAAATAAAAATAACACACTTGTGGTGGAGTGCGGGTATCTAAATGATGTACGTTGTAGTCTGTATGAATACAAGGCCGAGGTGTAAATTCGAGTCAGGCTATTAGTAAAAGGAACAGCGAAGAAAGCAGTAGAGAATTGAGTTCACTCTTTTAGAGGGTCAAATACATGCTTCATTCCTCTGTGAGATCAGCCCAGCTCCCACGTATATTCCTATTTCCTACCATAGAGCTTCATGGTAAGTCCAGCTCACAGCAATAAATGGAGCCATCCATTACTGCAACCTGGGGCAGCTAAACATGTCACACGCAAGCAAAAATAACGTTTCCACAGTTCAATAACTCATTCCAACCACTATTACAAGGAAGTTTGCAGCGTGAAGCCAAGCAGTGATCATGGAGATTGGCATGGTAATCAAGAGGTCCTGAAATATAAATCATAGAAGATACTGTACGCCAAACCTTCTGCATCATCTTCTAGTTGGTAGCAGTTCTTTAGCCCGAGCATGCTCACATCCATCCTCTGAAACAAGAAATCTTGCCCAGGCGTGTTGAGAATCAAGCCTTCATCTCCCACTCATAAATGCACAGACCACATGGGAACACCAGATTTCACTGAGATTTGCACAGCATTTCAGATCAAAGTCAACAGTACTCTCACGTGTGCCATCCAATTTGATTGTTGTACACAAGTCAATAAACAATGTCAAGGGGTGGGCGGCACTGTCTGAGCCTTCCCATGGTTTCAAGGCTCCTTGTCCCAGTCCCCAACAAATCACCTGGCCCGATGCATCGCGGATGATGCCTTCACCCCTTTCTGTCATATGAAAAATTATTTCTTAGAATTATCTTGGGAACAACATGAATCTTCCAATTAATCAAAATGGTGGCAAATTGACAGTATAAACCTTAACCATGTGAAAGTGAGGGTGGCATTGTGAAGGACAACCTCGTCATACCACCTAAGCATAGCCAGACCACACAAGAGCAAATCTACTAATAAACTGGACCCTCAGCTGAAAATCACTTGACCTTGTAAAAATCTAGCTAAAGAAATGGCTTGCTCCTCCTTGCTTCCCCTTCTGTTTCTAGCTTTATGCCACAGCTCAACCCAAGTTGCAGCTCCTGCATCAGACCATAACCCCACCCAAGTCACAACAGCTCCAGTTCCACTGCCAAGTGTGGCTAAAGAGTTCCTACAGTCTCACAACCAAGCAAGATCAGCGGTTGGTGTTGGCCCTCTCAAGTGGAGCGAGATGCTAGCCAATGCCACAAGCAGACTAGTCAGGTACCAAAGGAACAAAATGGGTTGCCAGTTTGCAAACTTGAGCAACAGTAAGTATGGTGCAAATCAGTTATGGGCTAGTGGCATGGCTGTGACTCCACTCATGGCTGTTGATCACTGGGTACAAGAGAAGAATTACTATAACCACACTAACAATTCCTGTGCACCAAGCCATAGGTGTGGAGTTTACACACAGGTGGTGTGGAGGAAATCTTTGGAGTTGGGGTGTGCACAAGCTACATGCGTGAAGGACCAAGCTAGCTTAACTATTTGTTTTTATAATCCTCCTGGGAATATTATAGGGGAAAGCCCATATTAGACAAGTTATAGCTAGTTAAATCTCTGGTTAACTGTTTGTGCATCGTTGGAACTTGTTTAAGAGTTGTTTTTACCTTTTTTGAAGATTTCAGTGCTTATGTTTAGTGAGTAGGGGACATGCAGATTGCTGCTTCTTTTTTCTCTCTTTTAATTGCCAGATATTAAATTTGCACGGATGCAAGTTCATAAGCACAATTGTCTCGATTTTAATGCAGACTCAAGAGCCATGCTACAAGATCTCGAGGCTTTACATCTAGTTTTCACCATGGATAAAATATGTGAAAAATGATCTTTCCAAAAGCATAGATCGAATGGAACAAGTCATTACACTGCTTCCAAATATTTGTTCTGTAGATGGTTTTCACTAATGAAGAATGTGAACATGGTTGTGGAGACAGAACCATCCTGCAATAACTATCTGCACTGATAGCCTGGTAATAATTGAGCTCCGACAGACTGCGAATCACATGTTCACCCACCCCCTTCTTTATCCCAAAAATATATATTCATCATTAAGCCATGAATCCTCATAGCACAAATAATTGATGTTACTTGGAAACTTGAGACGAGTTTTTTTTTTTTTTTCAGAAGTTTCATTTTAAAGATTTTCTTGCTTTTTATCTATATTATCTATGACTTTAATATCAAAAGTTGTTTCAACCAAACAATTTTTGTTTCGAACAACGGCTATAGTTGGTCACATGTGCAACCCCAAAAGCTATACTTTACACCAACCTCTAGTTACTAGGATCTTTTTCAGTTTCACAAGGCGAGGGAGAATGGTCTTGCCAGGAATAGAACAATGCTCTACAAAGGTTCAGTTTCCGGTATAAACAAGTGTGGTAGGAATTCTTTAAATGAACAAATGGCAGAGTCTAATATGAAGGAATTTCATTCAATGAGTCTAAACCATTGGCGAACATGTCTAGTTCAGAGAAATCCAACCTGTCGTGTGATATATTGTCGGCATGATCAGTACGGAGACAACTGATGATAGCCATCTTCTTCATATGATTGGTCTGTGTCAAACACCTATGCAAAATTCTGCACTTATAATCAACCAAATAATATCTCAAGAAAACAACGCAGTAGGTATATTTTCTATGCACATTTTCATTTCATTTCGCAACGTCACAGAGATCATGAATGCTTCCATGCTCGGAAAAGGCGGAATCGAGATTTCATTATACAAAACAAAAGATTGCATTGTTCTATCCCACCATTTCAGACTTCATCTCCTAATATATACAAGGAAAAAATTTAAAATCTCAAAATATAAGAACCTTGAGAACTATGTGAATGAATAGAGGAGGTCGGATACTATTAAACTTTTTGACACACGGAAGCAGTCACTTTACCAGCTCTTTAGATAACAGGTACCGAAAAGTAAAATTATGCGGAATCCATTCAATGGTCTTACGAGGTTTTCCTAGCTGACATTTCTTAAGACACTTCCTTACAGCAGCAGGCAAAGTTTTTTGGATCATTTCAAGAACAACCGCAGGACATAAACCTGAATCCTTGGTGTAGGATTCCACAATCTTTGGAAGCAGGATTTTCTGGTCCTTGCGTATGCCAAAGGTTGCTCGGATATACTCTTCCTTCGCAGCTTCAAGCTCATGAATTATTCCCTTTGGAGTGTAGACACGGACCTGGCAAAAGTACTTGTCTAAATTCCATTTGAAGAGGATAAACTAAACAGAAAATACGACCAAAAATCCACAAAATCTGTAAAACCCAGGTTCAGTTCTTTTTACTGAGCTGATATTTCATAATATACTTTAGAATAGTCAAAAGGAAATTACTTCTTTTGGAAACCAATGCATGGTATCACAAAAAAGAGCTCTTTATGAAAGAGTGCTGTGAAAAGGCAGCGCGCACACAAAGTGCAGGCAACTAATCAGAAAAACTTACATTTAAAAAGGATGTAGCATTTAATTTTGGTTGGGTTATTCTTAATCAGTATTGCGATTACATAATATATGCAAACAATGTTCATGCTGCACAGTATCTTACATATGACTGCTACTCATCTACTAAAAATCTTGTAACAGATGAAGGAAAATGAAGTACCGCAGGATCAGAATGGCTTCCTGAACATAGTGCAAAGTGCAAAAGCGGTTCTGAATGGTCAGTTGCATATGCTTGCCGATCCTCTACTGTCTTGAATTTGGACTTTGATGAGAGTAATGTTCGAATCCACTGCAATTAGGGACAAGCTTTTTCAGGATCATTATATCAAATGAATTTACAACGTAACTGACAAGTGCATTATTGTATCCCACGAGAATTGCTTTACAAATACAAATATCCTTATTGAACATACAAATATATATCATTGTCTTTTTTTGTGTGAGCATGCCTGTGTTCTTTTCATGACACAAAAAATAATGCCCTTGTTTATTTGAAAGATTTTTCACGATGGTGGCTCAACTCTACATGCCAAATCCTGCATTGGATCTCAACAAAAGGCAGGTAAAGTTGCAAGACCCTACACACCAAAGCCCTTTGACAAGATATTAACAATAATGACTTCTGAATTTTAGTTTCAAGAAAAACTCTAAAGATCCACCTGTCCAGGACGAGACATCCGGCATCCAAGTATAGAACTCTGTATCGTGTCTGCACTAAATGTATGACCCCCGACATTATATGCAGCCTGCACAGAGCAAGAGTGTAAGAACACGTATATTTGCACAAATTCTCTTCCTCAAAGGAAAAATGCGAAAGGGTTTCCCTTACTCTCAAAAGTAGAAAGAGCCTCTTAACATTGTTTTGGGGAATCCCATACACCAGAAATGCCTATTAGAGAATATTGAAGTTATAAACTCATGTCAGAAAAAAAAAAAAATATGGAATTAGCTTGTTAACTAAATATTTCTATCAAAAAGTGCCATTACATGCATCACCAACGCATTGTGTATATTGATCCAGAAAGCTAGCTTCTCCTCATGTTTTAGCTTCCTAGGATCAACTTCCTCTAGTCGACAGATAAGTGATCTGCGGCAGAAGATCCCAAAAATCATAATAAGAATCTCAACATAACAGCAAAACACATGCTGTTTACTTGATACCTACATTATTAACACGTTTTCTAGTAATAATCAGATCGTAGATCGGCTCACCTGAAATTTTGTAGCAAGTTTTCAACATCTCCTAATTTTTTACTATCTCTATAGATCCATGGGACTTCAACCATTGTACTGTATGGTCCACTGAACTCTTTCAGACCTTCAACAAGGAAAGGGTTATCCAACCGTATGTCAAAGGATGAATTATTCCTAAATCCCGGACCCCACATATCACATTGTTCTCGTGGGGAAAATTCACTCATGGATGATGAAGATGAATTGGGAGATGAAAGGCTATTATGTGTCAAAGGTGGATCTGAAAGCTTGCAGTATATAGCTGACATGCACTTTATCATATCCTCTGAAAGCTTGTTAGGTGTCTCTGGAACATGATCAGAAATGCGAGTACCAAGATGCTCAGCCAAACTAATAATGTTTGATGCACTCTGGGCATACTGCAAAAAAACGCAAAATTTATAATCCATTCAAGGCTGATAAAATTGTCATTTGATGAAATTATTCGCCCTATCTCTGTAATTGTTGAATTTGAAAATGAATAGCCAATGACAGTATTCTTCCACATTGTTTTGGCAAACAATAGTAAAAAAGCACCTTGTGCTTAACATGCTCCATCGTCATTGGTAGTTGTTGCAAACAGCAAAACTAAAAAACTGCAAAGATATAATTTATGTGTTAGCACTCAGTTACCTCCATCATGGACAATGGCTGGGTATGGCATGCACGCACAGCTCTACCAAAAGATGCTGATGGAGGAGAGGCTCTATTTGAAAATGTAGTGTGTTGGGACAATAAAGACTGACATCGATGAACTCCAGAATCTAATAGTTTCTCCTCTCCTCCTATTCTATTGGTTTCCTTCCATGTATTGTTAAGTAACTGACAAGCAGTTTCAGTAGCTGAAGTTTCCTTGTTTGATATATCAGGCCTGGAAACATCAAACAACCTTCGTCCCGGGGTTGTGACAGGGGTTTTTAAACTTTGATCCTGGTTAGATGGGGAAACCAAGGATGCTCGTTGATCAAATGCCTTCCGGTACAGGGAGAGAAGATATTGTTCCAGATATACAACTTCCAACTCTAATGCTGCAGTTTCTTTGATTAATTCTGTGGCTGGCTGGAGTTGCAGAAAACACAGGAACTAGCAAGTCAAAAACCTTGAGCCTAACAATGAACTCTGACATTTTAATTCCATTTTACATATTAAGTGACATAAATCAGAACAAGAAACTGAAATTACAAATTATCAGAAGATTTTCCCAAAGAAATGATAAGAATTCAGCAAGTGAGCTGTTGGTATGGTTACAAGTTTTGCTGAAAGGCCCCCGCTCCGTATAAATTCACTTTGAATGACAGTAATATGCACAACTATTTCTATTTCTATTCCCATAAAATTATTATGGCAAGGATTTACCTTAGGCATTGACAGCTCAGACATGCTCTCATGGGAAGAAGTCCTATAACCCAATGCCTTTTCAAGAGCCCAACGGACCTGAAACTGATCCTGTAATCTTTTCTCAAGCTGTAGAATCTGCATAAAAGAGTTCAACTAATATTTAACTCAGAGCAAGAAAGAACAGGACGAGAATGAAGAAGTTCAGTTACATACCTCTTGCTTCAAAGAAACTTGCATTTCGGTCTTAGGGGATTGTTTCTTCTCGGCTTTGGCAGAGTATTTCAAGTGCCCCATATTCTGTAATCAGATTGTATCCAAAAATCATATACTTAGTAATTGCTTCTTATGTTATGATCCAGGAGGATTCACCTAATGAATTAATGTGTTGGGAAAAGCTACCAAATCAGCTTAGCTTTTGAGTTAATTATATGAGTTATTCTTTATTTAAATCACAAGAATAATTTATTCCATTCAACTAAACCACCGCAGTGGGGACCATAACTAAAATTTGACTCACATGTATTAAGCTAATTATTCATCCCATTGCCCCAACCTAAACAAATAGAATAATAATTCGAAGGCGAAGAAACAACCTTATGCAGATGAGGAGATTTAAAAGAAATCATTTTACAGTAAGTTTTGGCTGGCCTTATGCTCGAGGTCTTTATAAAACATGGGGATGAAAGGTTGGCTACTGTAAAGAAGAAATAAGATACTGAGCTGCTTCTTTTTCTTTTCATTTTTTTTAAGCAAAAGGGCATAAAAAAAGGTGTATTCTTACCAGCTTTATGCGGCTGGATGCTTCATAGGAACTATCTAAGTCATCTTCCTCGAGTCTTTTCTTATCTGGGAAGCTGCCACAGCACAAATAGCAAACATAAAAACGGAAGTGGATATATAATGAAGAAGGAAAAAAAAGATTAAAAGGCTTGGCGGCCTCTATATAATGAGCACAGCTACTGCACAATTACTGGATTTTCTTTTTAACTGGGAAGGAGGAGGTGGCTAGAGATGTTAACGGTTACCTCCTATCAAAGATCCACTTTGCAATAATTTTCCCAAGACCCAACTTGAAACAGTTTTCAGTTTCATTCACCGCATCTATTACTCATTAATTGCTAGCTTTATCAGAGAAGGAACTTGGGAGAAATTGAAAAGAAAAATCCCCAAATTCCAAGCTGGGAAACATACTCTAAAATCCCATCTTCAAGAAGTTCTTTATGATTTAGGAAAAGCTCTCCCACTGTTCCTCTTTTTTGAAGCTCTAAAATTTCATCTGGACGACAAAAATTTCATCGTCTTTTCTGCTTGAAAAATAGCTCGGAGAATAAAACCAAAACTTTCATGGGGTTTTAAACAACACTTTTTAGCAGGTGTGATGAATGCCCCAAGTTTCCATTTTACTCATGAAGCCCGCCACAGAAGCCATTCCAGTTGAAAAAAACCCATCAAGTAGAATAGCAATGAACAGAAATGAGCAATGAGAACAATAATTGCAAGCTTACAAAAGATTGAATTAATAGCTTACCTCTTTGAACGCTTGTGTCTAGTAGTCACTTTCAATCCATACATTTTACTATCTTCGCCACCTTCAAACTGAGAGAAAACGCACCCCAATCAACATTAGTAAAACAGACAACATCCCCAATAAACAAAAAAAAAATAAAAAAATCTGAAAACAAAGGTCAGATACCATTGAACTCCAGGAACAAAACAAGCAAGTACCCAAGATTGAATCTTTAAAGAAATGATGAATCAGAGAGCCGGAGCCACTGAGGTCTAATTAGACTCCAAAAACTGAACTTGTCTTCATGTGAACCCGTACCCACAAAGTGATCATTAGCAGCTGTTAACAGTGTCTGAACATAGCAGAGGGCCTGACATAGTTCAGAAGGATAAAACCTTTGTGTTTTTGACCAGTGAGCCTTCACCTTGAAGCGACTCACGTTGGTCTATAAATCAGTTCACTTTTACAAATTAAAAGTCTTTCTGCATTAAAAGATGTAAACCAGCTCGTGGGCTTTAAATGGAGAAGAAAGAAAGTTTGCTCAAGTCTATGCTACAGTATAGAGCAGACCCTTGCACCTTAAAATGTCAAAGGAGTCCAAAAGTAAACAATTTTCTTTGATTCTCTTCACCAGAGAGAGAGAGCGCCAAAGAGACAAAGAAGGGGAAGATAAATAGTTGCTGTGATGAGTGTTAACATATAAATGTCCATACATTTATGGTCCAATTTCCACATTCTCTTCTCTCGTTGGTAAGCAAGTGAGACTTGTCCCCCCCCCCCCCCCCCCCCCCCCAAATTGTCCTCTTTTGTTTATACGCATTTCAAGCGTTTGTGGAATTGGATTCCAAACTATATTTCTAAAACAATTATTTATACCGAATGATGTGTTAATATAATTAAAAAATAAAAAGTATATATTTTAATATATTTTCAAATAAAAATCACTTTAAAAACAACCTCTTAATATTTTCAAACACCTTTTTAATATCCTATTCTACTGTGTATGTGCTGGGTAATTTCTCTGCAACAGATATGTATTGTTTTTTAAGTTAACTAAGATTTTAGATATTCCAAGGACCAGTTTTATGTCCATCTTAAACAGACCATGCATCCAAATATATGCTGGATGGCATTTGGCCCTCATGCATTTATTTTTCAAGCTTATTTGGAGAAAAGGAATAGATGGAAGAATGCAGCAGTGGGCTGCCTCATTCTGCAGTGGTGTCTCCTCCAGAACAAGGAGGTGGTATGATTGATTGAACTGCCTTAAATAGCTGGAAGTAGTAAATACAAGGAAAAATTAATTCACCATCAGCTGGGAAAGGAACCAATGTCACTTTTAGCTTGTATTACATGAAAAACCAAAAGTTGCTCAAGTGAGTCCATCCAAATATAACAGCTATATTGAGCATTTATCAAGAAAGGGGTTAAGTCCTTGTTAAAATAGTTTTAGCCCACAACAGCAGGCTCGCTTCAAAGGGGATGAAGGGTTAGGGATAGAGGAGACAATGGATGCTTGAAAGTAATTGAGGTTTTGTGGGGTTTTCTCTAAATCTCTGCTGTAGAAATTAGGCTAAGGCCGATACCCCTTACTGTCCTTCAGTGTCCAACAGACTAATTTTTGTCACAGAATCCTCAAATAAAATATAGCTATGGAGCCTGTCCTTTTCCAACATCGATACAAAAGAAAAGGCGACTGGGTGTGTGGGTGTGTGCGTGTGCTAAGGTGGTCAGTTCTCTCTTTTTGTCGTGATATTCACCTCCTGATTAAAAAAGAAGTTTCTTTTCTCACTGCAAATAGAAAAGGAAAGAGGGAGAAAGGCAGAGAGGGAGAGACTGATTCTTGTAAACTTTCTGTAAAGATTTGTTTAATTGACGACATTTCTCTTGAGATTGTAGAAATTCCAGAAGCTTAATTTAACCTATGAGTTTAGAACCATAGAGCCTATAAGATGGCTTAGAATACTGAAAATGTGAGCAATTGTGAATCAACTATGTGTTTTTTAAGGATCTGACAGATATCCTTCATAGATTTATGAAACTATTAGTTGCATTAATTACATTCTTTAATTGTGAATCACAAAAAACAACATCCCCTGTTGCAATCAATGATCTAACACAGAGTTCCATGGCACTCAAGTTTTTCTTGAAAACTTGACTGATTACAAGCAAGAGATGAGGTTAAATACCCCCATGTGTCTCTATGATTTTTAGATCAAGAAAGTATCTTTACTTTTATGTCCATTCTTTGTTGCAGGAAAAGAAAAACACTAGCTGGATGGTTAAACAATGCTAAGATCCTACAAGTTTCTGACATGTTTGTGATCTCTAGTGAAAAAATGAATTTGATTTGCAATGCAAGGCAGCAAATCCGGTTAAGTTTTGAAAAAAAAAAAAAAAAAAACAGGTTCAGTAGGCAACAAAATGGAAGCAGGTTCCAGTTTCATGCAAATTTCAGTTCTCAAGAAATCATGCAAAGAGTCCAATTCAAATTATCAAAGAAGACAATTTAGAAGTTATTATAATAACCTGTATGGAGTTCTCAAAGAAGCCTGCAAAATCCCAAAACAGTGGATTTGAATTGTAACGTGATTACACAACCGGTCCTTGTTATTGGCTTCCTGTGAAGTTTCACTGTGTATGTTCTGCTTCTTTGAAACATAAAGATTTGTCATAGCAATAAACCATTTGTACAGCGGAAAAGAAGAATCTAACATAAATTGTCATTAATTCTAGACCTTATACTATAAACTGATACTCAGTAGCCAGAAATGGTGGATACTTTTGGTATTTCATTTGCAAGCTTAAGAGCAATATTGTGTGCCTCAAGAACACAAATTTTATTCTATGTTTAATGTTTCAATTTGAAATTTATATATATATATCACGAGTGGGGACTAATAACTAAAATATAAGAGATGTAGAGAGAAGTGAATGTAGTGGTGGAGTCGTGGTGGGGAAATGGGAGAGGGTTGCATTTTGTTTTGTGCTGTAGAGAAAGTATAGAATCCCACAGTTGGGACAGAAAAGCGAACTTTCTAAAGACATTTGGACAACGAGTCAATGCCAATCATAACATGCAAAAGGCATCAATCTTTTTCCTCTTTTTTTTTTATTGTCCCCACTTCACCACCTTCTCTGTGATAAAATGGTCCTCTCCAAATCGAGAAGGATAATTAGCTAGATGGTCCAAACCTAATTAATTAGTATTCGTAGTAACTGTTATAGTGATTGTCTACTTTTTTATTTCAATGATTTGCTCGAGGGGGGCTCTATTTTACACCAAATACTTTGCAAGTTGCAGCCCTTTTATCAGTCCTAGCTGCCTGACCAAAAATAAAATCTATATTAATGTTGCTGTTGTTATTACAGTTAATTACATATAAAAAAACACACTATAAGGCCTCAAAAAATTATTATAGTAGTCATTGAGGAAAAACATTATGAACTGAAGCAGTCCTTCTCGGTGGAGGATTTGCTTCTTTATAGTCTTCTCGTGCGACATGATGGTTTCTAGAGATCTGCTTCCCTATTCTTTTGTTAGCAGGAGATGAGGGTTTCTTAGCGGTTACTTCTCGGCTGGAGGTGTTTTAGTGGCTATGTGTGCAACGTCTACATCTTTGAGCTTTTCCTCTATATATTAGTGGCTCTATCTAGGAAGAGCGTCATCTGATTTCGTGGAGCTAGTGAGTTTGTTGAGTTTTGAATTGGCTTAGGTTGCTAAGTTGTGGTTGGTTGATAGGTGTTTGGTGGGCCTCTTAGATTTTTGATTTGTTAAGTGTGGCATTTAATGCACGCCCTACCTACAATGTACTCGGTTGCTTGGTGATTGTTGGGAGAGTATTGGGCTGGTACTCTAGGATTAGATGTATGGTTAATTTAGAACGAAATTGGTTGAGGTTTATGTGTCTTATAAGCTTCGCAACTAGTTGTTCCCATTTAGTTACTGCGAGATAAGTTTTTTTTTTCTATGTTCTAGCTTGATTCATTATCTAATTTCTTTCAGAATTGCTAAATTCTAGGCATTTTCATGGGAGTTTGAGTCTGTGATTGACTAGGACATTCATCCTTTTGTTGTTTCGTTTTCTTTTATATATATAATTGCTTTCATCTCTCTCTTGGTGATGTACAGAGGATGTATATAGTTTCTTTCACAACCTTTGTTTAGTTTATTGGGACATTTTCAGAGTTCTCAGTATCTTGATTTGGTTGGTCTATTTTCTTGCTCTGTGATTTGGGGTTTTTTAGGGTTGGCAGGTCTATGTTCTTTGATTGTCAAAGGTTGTTGATGTTTTTTTTTTGTCAATATCTGTTTTGCAGCTGGCTGTTAAGGATTTTGAGCTCTTTATTTAGTGATAGTTTATCACCTTGGTTGATGCTATTGTGCTTCAGTTGACAAGAATTCTTTTTATTAAATCAAATCAATGTTTGATTTTTTTATATTTCTTTAGAGCTAGTTAGTCAACAAAGAATCTAAGTTATATTATAACTTTGACATTCATAGGTTATGGAACTATATACTAAGACCATTTTTTTCTGTGTTTTGTTAATTTTACCAGACTGTTGCAATTTACACTTTTTTACTTTTCTATTTTATTCTATTTTTTTATTCAATTTACTTTTAATTTTAATTATTATTCCAATCAATTTTGATCCTTAGTAGTTTTAAAACAATCTTACCATTTTGTTTAATAACGAGACATCATTATATGTCTCTTCTAATTTCATATATGACACATATTTTTTCTTCTTAAAAGAGTGTTTTTCTTGGTAACAAAAATGTATTTTCTAATCATACATAAATTCCTACATAAAAATCATATTAATGAATGGCTAGTGAACCTTTTTCTAGTGTATTGGTTAGGATTAATTTTAGGCTCCATTCTATTTTAAAGATAAGTGTAGGTAAGAACTCCCCCCTCCTCTTTGTTATGGTCTATTATTGTCTTTTTATTGTTTTTTTCCTTAACATTATTAGACTGTAATTCATAGTTACCTAATTATCAACTTTACAGTTTCACCAAAAAAACTAGTGATTAAAGGTTTAATTTAGTTTGAGTTTACATTCAAACTATTCATTATGTTAATCTCTTCAAACCTAACTGATCCAATTAAAATTCAATCAACATTGCTAAACTCAATTACATTCCAACTGATAAAAGAAAAGTTTTGAATTGAAAAAATAAAATGTATAGTGTGTAATTAGAACTTTAATTCATTATTCATTTTAAAAAGATATTCATCATTTTATTGCATGTATACTATGATGTTATTTTCAAATAGTGCATGATATATATAACTTCAATTTCAAAATATTTTTTATACTTGAAACTTAAAAAACATACAACTTGTAGATAATGAGCTTTAAACACCACACTCGAATCTTTTCCAGAATCTTTTCCATAAAGTTATGTGCTAAACAATACAGTTAAGAGAATCTAACGTATTTATATTGTTTAATGTTCATAGGTATCTAATATGTATGAGTAAGATATGAATTAGGTACCTTATACTTATTGATATAATGTGTACGCATTTCTCTTACCCATACTAATCCCAAAACCTAGTGGATAATTTTAATTGGTATTTATTAGATTTGATTTGATGAAGATTTGCTTTATATTTAGTTTATTGCTATCTAATGGTATAATAACAAAGGTCCAACTAAGCCTAGTTAGTAGCAAGTTATTAAGACTGCCAACCAGCAAGCCTAATCAAGCTTGTTTAACAATAAGTTTAACCAAAGTTGGCAGCCAGCGAGCCAAAACAAGGCTGGTTAGACCAACCCAACCTAACCCTTTTCTCATTGACCAACCTAAGTCCCTCCCTCTCTTCACCCGTACTGAACCACAAATAGTTGTAGGGTTATCCTATCAGCCACACACCACAATGCAAAGACCCCTCAACCTATTTTCTTTGTTAAAATGACATACCTATAAATGCTACCATTTCACACCAATATACCATTTCTCAATCTCTTTTTAAAAGATACCTACTCTTGCCAATGGCTATCTTTTTCATATATACACCATAGTGTAAAATCCCTATATTTACTTGAAATGACCATCATTGGCATGCTCAACTTGACTCTATACCTACTCTCATAGTTTGTAAAACACGCCCTCTCACACTAATAATTATCTCCTCCAATTTATCTCACTTCAAGGCCATCATTTCCTACCAATAACAAGTATGACACAACAATAAGGTAAGTTCAAGTCATTGAGTGTATAAATACACTTAGTCACTAGGTAAGCAAATCAAGTCCTAAATATAAGATTTCATACACATGCTTATTCAAACTCACATCATATATAACTCTCCACTCCATATACTTGTCTTCACATAAACATTTTACCCTTCTTATATTTATTAACTTAAACATAAGAGAGTTTTCTATTATAATATGAGACTTGTTTTGCAAGCTAAACCTTTAGCCTAGGATGTAACTATGAAAAGTTCAAATCTAGCCGAGAAATTTTCATGAATTCATCATTATCCCTAATGAAACTGCTTATAATATCCATAGAAAAAAATTGTAAAAAAACAATTTTTAGTTATTTAGCTGCATAACAACTAGTTCCATGCTATCATCTATAGTTAGAATAAGGAAGGATATAGAGTAAAAGTTAAAGTTGTTTTTTTTTTTCTAATGAAAGTAGAAGTACAAATGTGGTTTCTTAAGGGTCTGTTTGGTATTGTGGTTGTTGTTGTGGTTTTAAAAAAGCAGTTTTAAAAAGTGTTTTTTGTGAGGTTTGTTTTTAATTTTGATGTGTTTAGTTAAAACTGTGGTTGAAATTATGGTTGAAAAAAAAAAGCAGTTTGTTGTGTTTGGTTAATATGCTTCTTGTATAAGGTTTGATTGTAAAATTACTGAAAAAGATACATATATATATATATATATATATATATATATATTGTTGTTTTATAATTATGATTACATAAAAAAAATGAATAATCCTTGTACATTAATAAAAGTTTTTTATTGTCCCATCAATCTATTTGCAATTTCATCTCGTTCAAAATCCATACGTAAAGGCCTCTGTGATCGTTGAATAGCTAAGCGAGGTACAATATCAGGTAAAAAGTCATCTGGAATGAAATTGGGATTGCAATTATACTCGGAAAAAACCTCATCATCTTGCGATCGCCTTCTAATATAATTATGTAGTGCCATTGATGCAACTACAATCTTAACTTGAGATTTTATATGGATAAGCAGGCATGTTTTCCAAAATTCTCCACCTCTGTTTCCATACCCCAAAAGAACATTCGATCACATTACGTAGTGATGAGTGTGCATGGTTAAACACTTCTTCACGACCACTTGGTTGTCCACGACATCTAAATTCTTGTAAGTGATACCTCTCGCCTTTATAAAGACCCAAATACCTATACTCATTAGGATATCCAGCATCAACCAATTAGTATTTCCTTGCAAAGAATCACAACATGCTAATTTATTACAAAACTAAAAAAAAAATCAAACATTTTTCGACCAAGTCATCAATTTATTTTCAAATCACAACCTTCTGGTGGTTTTGGAAAATTTATACTGCTATTGTCAATAGCCTCAAGAAAAATACGCATATCGTATGCACTGTTTTCTCATCCTGCCCACACAAACATGAATTACATGTTGAAACTACAAGCGGCCATGACATTTTATGTTGGTAAATCTTTTCTCCCAATAAATAGAATTTGATTATCAGCTGATATGCAGGCACGCACATGTGTGCCAACAATTGCACCTACACAATTCTACAAGCAAAAAAAAAAAATCAAGTAATCATAAACTTTAATAAAATATTTCCTATTAAAAAGAAATTCATTTTACCTTGAAATGTGGTATATATATTGGATTCATTGTAATTTCTCTTGGTGTGCTCGTAAATTGTGGATCTACTGGTTTTATGACTTCTACAACAAATAAACATAATGATTTAAGGACTTCTTTGAAACATCTACTAATAGTTTCACCTAAATGTTGAAATCTCTCATGCACTTCTTTATTTGACGCCCCTACTGCTATTGTAAATAGAAACATTGTCACCTTTTTAATAACGCTCATTTTTCTTGAAGGTTTTAAGCCATGATGCATTTCTAAATCATTGCACAAACTCAACAAAGTGGTTGTGTCCATCCTAAACATGTTGACACATCGTTTTCAATGACCTCTTAAAACCTCATTCAACCAACGCATCCCTGTGTTGTATGAAATCATACAGGTTCTTTGTGCATATAATTAATATAGTACATATTTATAGCTCCAGCCGTGCATATAATTAATTTTTTCATATCAAACTGCCTCCTTAAAATAAATTCATCATCATCATCACTTTCATCGTCATCGTCTTCATCATCATCATCATTATTGTCGTCATCGTCATCATTTCCATCACCATCATCTCCAACATCAACAACTGAGGCACCACTACCTTCACAACTAGGATAATTAATGTGGTCTACAATGCGATTCATTAAATTATCATAAGCGTCTTCAAAATCTTCGTTAAATATGGCATTAAACCATGGATCATATCTTCAATACATGTCAAATAAAAAAATTAGTATGTTGTTAATAAAATACTACAAATAATTACATATCATTCAGTTAAAAGGAATTTTAATCAAAGAGTTTATGAGAAATAATTGATTACATACTTTTAAAGCAAAAAAAAAAAAGGTGTTCCATTTGAATGTTGAAATGCAATTGAGAGGTTTGTTCTGAAGGAAGTTATGTCATTGGAAAAAATGAAACACATATCCCTCATATAGAAAAATTGAAATGATGTTTACAACTCTTTTGAAATATTATGCTTTCAAAATAGTTACATTCTGACATATATGAGCTGTAATAAGTACATATACATGTTCTTTTGTAGACAACATTTTCAAACTTTCACATGATTCCAACAAAACTAATGTCCTCTCCCAGTTATTCAAGATGTTTTGCCCCCACTTTTTTTGTTTCCATTATTCTATATTTTTTTCCTTATATGTTTTTAATTTTTGCACTCTGCAATCATCACATGCATCATTTTCATTTGCAGCTTTTATCTTTAACTGTTTACCATTTATTTTCTACTACCGTAAATAGTTATACTGACAATTAATATTTCAGAATTGCATTGACTTAAATTCAGCAACTAATCTCTGGAATATTAATTAAAAAAAATACATGCACCTTAATAGTCCGATAACCAACGTAAAAAATCCATAAATACACCGACTAATCTCTGAAATATTAATTTGAAAAAAAATACACACACCTCAACAGTCCGATAACCAACGTAAAAAATCCATAAATACACCGACTAATCTATGAAATATTAATTTGAAAAAAAATACACGCACCTCAACAGTCCGATAACCAAGGTACAAAGTTGATAAATACACCGACAAATGTTTGAAATATAATTTTTTTTAAAAAAAACCATAACACAATAGTCTGCTACAATGATGACTCCAACGAGCTTCTGCAACTGCAAACTACTCTTTTTCAAAACTGTCATCACATTATTCTACAAAAATAAAATAAACATGTAGAAATAAATTATCAATCATGTCAAATAACATCACACAATACATTTAGCTAACATTTGAATTTTTTTCATTAATTAACATTTAAGAAAAATAAAATCATACCATGTCAGTTATGCACGTTTACTTCATGCATACATTCGTTGCAACCATTTGAACTTCTGTTCAAGAGTACCCATAATGTACCACATTTCTCGTTTCCTTCTTAAAACAAGATAATTCGTAGCAAAGTCGTGAAAATCATCATCAACCAAAACTCCAGGAATTGAGTGGAGCTCAGCCATCACCTCGGGAATACGATCCATATTCAAAGAAGTTGAATCACTCTTAGTCAACATACTCTTAAGTAGTTGATCCCATCTTAACAGCATCTAAATACCAATTCCAGATGTTTTCTTCTTTCTACCTCGACCCTCAGAAGGATCTCATTCTTTTCTTTTGCCATTGCTCCTTTTGTTGTTGCTGCTTGACATATTCACCCCCATTAACCATTCGAGACATGTTAATGTCCAAATTTGGAATCACATCCTCTTCTGAATCACCACTACCTTCTTCGAAATCAACACCATCAATGTTGGATTTGCTTGTGCCAGGATTGACATCATTACCACCAAGTACTCCTAACGAAGTAGCCCATACAAACTCTTCAATTGCGACAATGTTGGAAAACATTCTGTCAAATTTAATCTTCAATGACAGTTCAATACCGTTTTGTCTGAATTTTTTGGCTCCTCTTATTTCCTGCATATAATAAGTACAAGTAATGAAGGATCATGAATTGAACATTTTTTCTAAAATTTGACAACAAGAAATGAAATTGTTAGGGATGATGAGGAATTTATCTGAATTTTTGCTTTCCACCACTCATCACTAGCTGAAATTGTTCCTAATTCACTGCTCCAACCGATAGTTTCAGAAACCAGCTTTGATCATATCCTCCAATCCTTTTTACATCCATCCCATTTGTTTTTCAGTTGTGTTTTAGTGAATGTACGACCAGTTTGTTCTTTGAATGATGTTATAAGAAATTTCCACTCTATTTTATCGAAATGAGTATTCGGTTTCATTCCCATATCATTGGCCTTAATGCATAGACCACAAAATATATGCAACATTTCCTTTGTCCAAGCAGCCTTATCCAAAGATTCAAGACTTTCCATGATATCTTTTAAAACATTTAACAAAAGTTTAAAATCAATCAATGATATCAATTACTTTGTGGGACATATATAACCGTGGATTGAACCAATACAAAAACAATCAATGTTCTGCATTTACAAAAACTATGTGGTTAGCAACAAACATTGACCATGCATTTAATTTGAATGAGAATGTTTTCGTTAATTCCAAATAAACCAGAAGGAGTTGAAATTTGTCATGAAAACTAATTGAAACCCATTAATTATTTTAACTGTTCAGAAAACTTAGTTTCTGTTATAGAATCTTAAACCCAATTCAATGAGAATTTTTCTCTTTTTGAATCACTTTTACCATATCTTCACTGGACAACCCTTTAGAACATAACAGAACGGAACCTTAAAAGAAAATGACCAGGTGCAGAAACATAGGCTGTTTGGATTATTAGAAAACAGAGGAAAAAAACAAAAAGTCAAGAATATATTTCTAGATTCAAAGTAACACCTTTCTTTCTCAGCATCTAAACACACAAATGCAAAATTAAAGTTCTGATTTCCTTCAAAAGTAGAAATAAAAGTAATAGACGGTGAGAATTTGGTCTAATCCTACACTTAAGACATGCTAACAGGTCACTCCTTAGGATTTTTTATAAACAAACGCATAGTAAAGAACTCTACCATTTATCAAGCACAAACAACATATAATACACACAGTAAACAGATCAGTATGGATGCATAACATTGTTTCCAGTAAACAAACGAAATCAAGTAACAACATTGTAAACTAGTAGACATCAACAACAAAACAAATTTCAACGAAGAACAACATATAATTACGCACAGTAAACATATCATGAAGCAGCACAAAAATGAAAATTTTAGCTCAATTAAAAAAATTAAAGATAGAGATAAGGCAAGAACTTACGGGTCTCTCTTTCATATGACCTTTTCCAGCACGGATCTACTGTGTTTTTCTGCAAACCGAAACAATGGAGACCTAGCACAAAAATGAAATTTTGAACTGAATGAAAAAAAAATTGAAGAAGAAGATAAGGCAGAAACTTACTGGTCTATTGCTCATGTGACTTTTCCCAGCACGAATCTGTTGTGTTTTTATACAAACCGAAACAATGAAGGGACATATCGGTGAAGGTAAAGGTGACAGATCTTCATTTGAAAGAAGAAGGGACAGGGGGGAACAAGGATGCATCTGGCGTCTAACTTTGGTGTCCTGTATGAGTTGTTTTTGAAAATTTTTGATAAATTGTTTCGTTGTCTTTTGGCAAGAGACGAGAGAAGGGAACAAAGGGGAAGGATGAAATTAGAAAATGGAAGTCCAGATCAATGGCAGTAATTTGGGAACAAAGGGGAAGATGAGCTCTCGGCCGTTGAGAAAGTATCGCAATGTTTAATGCAATGTCAGTGGTGAGAGAAAGGAGAACATGTATGAATTGCTTTTCACAAATTGAGGTCCAACCTCAGTTTTGGACTGGGACCCATATAAAAAAAAGTGTGGTTGATATTAACCAAACACTTTAAAACAACTTTTAATTCCAGTCGCAGCCGTAGCAGCAGACCCAAACACCATCTTAAGGGTGTGTTTGAAATTGTGGTAGCGTTGATGGTTCAAAGTGCTTTTCGCTTAGAAATGCATTAAAATAAAGTTTTTATTTTTAAAAAATTATTTTTTACATCAGCATATTAAAACAATCTGAAACTATATAAAAAATTTATTTTAAGCAATTTGTTTTTTAAAATTTAAGGGAATGCGATTTACACCGTATTTCCAAACATATTCTAACATCAGGCTAAGAAAGGAAAGATAGCTAAAAGATTTTGAAATTTATATTAGTACAGTATATTTGATGCTTTCCTTTTATGAAAAAAATAGTCAATTCTTTTAGTTTAAAAAACTCAATATTGAGTCTTATATTGTTATATGTTTTGTAACTCAATCCTTTTATTATTTTTTCCTAACATTTAATTTCTTTTTTTGTATCCCCTAAAATTTTTTTTATTTTTTTGTTCTTATCCGGGTATCCTCACACCCTTTTAAAAGATAAGACTAATCATGTTCGGGGTTCGGGGTTGCCCCTTCCAATAAATGATCAAATTATCACCTACTTCAATCAAAATTAGAAATGCATTTAAAAGAGTTCAATATGGGAATTTTAAAAAGAATTAACAGTCAACATGGGTCAGAGGACTAACTTATAATTTAAAAAACTAGAAAACTAATTTACAAAACCCATAAAAACTACAAAGACCGAATCGTAATTCAGTTTTTATTTTATAAATCCTGAACCAAAAGAAAAAAAAAAAGAGAGCACGAAAGGGATGCTACGACGCCGTTGTTGGAAGTTCGGCTATGGTCTTTAAACAGAACTCAATAAGATGTGCCCTAAATCTCGTATCTCGATGCCAAGTAATCTTCGAAACATAAAACCCTTTTCAACAGCATCGACATAAACCACTGAAAAAAAACCTTAAAAGCTTTTGTTTTTGTGCTGTAAGAATATATTTTTTTAAATTTTAAATTTTTAATTATTTTTTTGTGTTTTAAAATTAATGAAAAGATTTGAATTTTTTTATTGTTTTATATAATGATATCAAAATTAAATTTAAATAAATAAAAAATATTATTTTAAATAAAAAAAAAGCATAATCATGAAAATCAACCACTCTCTTTAGAAACATACAGACAACAACAGCAAGTAATATTTTTCCTTTTAAAAAAAATCCCCACAAAACAGCCCTTTAGAATCGCACTTCTTTTGCCTAACCCGGCTTTTACATCTCTTCATGAACACACCACAGATCACGTCTTTTTGTTGCTCCCTCTCTCCCTCTCTCTCTCTAGATTTATTATATATTTCCCCTTCCTCTCTCTTTCTCTCTCTCTGTTTATTTTTTTTTGGTCACGGGACCTATATCCCCCCAGTTGCCCACAGAAACACGTATCTCACTGGCCAATTTTGATAAAAACATGGGACATTTGCACCAAAAAGAACAAAAAGACCACCCTCAGCCCCGCTAACCTTAACCCTCAAGGCCATAACCTTCCAAAACAATTACACCACTGCTGGGAAAAAAGGTGATCTCATCTCTCCTTGCAAGCTCACTCTCATATTCTTTAAAGCTACATTTACAGCGCCTAACTATCTCTCTTTTTTGTTTTGTCCATTGACTACTTATTATTATTTTTATGCATGTGTGTCACATTTTATTTTCTTGCAATCAATTGGAAGACCTAGCTATTGCTGCTGCTGGTATGCATGTATGTCTGGTATATAGCAGCAGCTGCTGCTGCTGGTGTCCCAACAAATATATATACAAGTACAAAAACACCTTAATACCCCCGAGAAAAAATAGAAGACATGCAATTAAGACAAACCCTTTTGGCACAAGGACTTTTGTTTAGGGATTTTAGGTCTATCTGGTTAATTAAAAAGGGGGTTTTTTTTATTTAATTTTGGATCATCTTCTAGGTCATGCATGTTTCACATGATGTTGATCATGTACAAAAAAATCTGGTTGTGGGTCTTGGATGGTGTGAATCCATTGTTGTTTTCTTACAGTTACTGCAACGATTAATGGTGAAACGATGCTAATGTACGGTTCCATGGCACGTTTTGTATCTGGGTTTGGTGGGTTAGGGTTTTAACTGATAATCTCTGCAAAAAGATTGAGTCTTTGAGGTGGGTTTTTGGTTTTTAAGGATCTGGGCCTTCTTTAATTTTTTGTTGTCGATTAATTTATAATGTTTGTTTTGTTTCATGTGTTATTTAGTGGTGCTACTTTGTCTTGTACCGTAGCAGAAGCTATGTTTTACAAGTTTGTAAGAGAAGATAGAGAAAACAAAATTTAATTTTTTGCTTTCGGAAGCCTCTGTAATGTACATGGGTTCTGCACGCTTGCATGTTGATTTGAATTTTGCTAGGTGCGGAAACCCCCTAGATTTTGATGACAGCTGCATTTGTTTTTATCTGCATTGTATTAATTTGATAAATTAAAATTCAATCATTTTTTAATTAATTGGCTTTTTTGGGATTCTTAATTGAATGTAATTGAAGTAGATTTTGCTCCTCCTTTTATATTAAAATATCAATATCTCCTTTTTTTAATCAATTACATATGAACACATTATGTTCATTTAATGAGGTCAGTTTTAGGGGAAAAATGATAATACTTCGCAAATTTATTACAAATAAGCAACCACGGTAAGTTATGCACATGAGGTGACCTGGATGAGATACAGAGGGAAGTGACTTCATTCAGACTGACTTTTTTTTTATGCAGTGATAGAACTTAACTGTACTAATATAGAAAAAGATTAAGACGTAGAAATTGCAAATAACCAGGTTGGGCTTTGGAATCATTAGGCAACTCAGTATCTTTGAGTTTTTATTAACTGAAGAGAGGAATGATAACTTCAGTTTTCAACTGTTGAAGGATGTTCACTTAATATCAAATGACTAGCAAAAGCGAAAACTAGGGAAATTTTGTTTATTCAGAATAATGGGTCACAATCTTTTTTGAAAACTGATGAAAACATGACCTTTTTTACAGTTAGATTGTTGTGGGTTTCTGTGGAAATTCAATGATAAGATGAGTTGTTCATTATTTTAGAGATGGTTACAATCATTCCATCTTAGTGGTCTTGTGAAACATTATAAGTCATTAACTGAATGAGGTCATGATATGCAAACCTTGAGTCAGTACTGTCCCTGCAATAGTAATGGATATTTTGGTGTTTCCTTTCCCCACCTCAAGAATGATTAGAATTCACAATCCCCCCTTTCTAGGTGCTTCTTTTGAATGATATCGCTCGTACAAGTGTTGACCCTTTGCACCTGTATCGCCTTCCTTTTCTAATGTGGTCTCCAATTACCTCATCACCAGAGAGCTTCCCTATGGTGGAGTGATTGAAAAAACAAATCCCAAGTACAGTTCTGAATTTTATTTGGCCCTAGCACCTTAGGAATTCATACTTGATGAAAGCAATAGGCCCTGCTCCCAAGTTGTATTGAATCGGAGCTCTTCTTGCTAACGTCCCCTGGTACATGGAAAGCTGTAGAACATTTTTTTTTAATATATAAATATAACAGTGAAAGTAATAAAAGCTTTTGCCTGCTTGCTTTCCTTGTTGGATTTGTAAGTGTTGTTTGAAAATCTCAATTGAAAGGGACATGGTATTCTGTGTTTACATGTTAAAGGGGGGTTTTTTAAGTCTGATTTTGCAATGTCAAATTATTTATGATTAAAGATTCTTCAATCTCTTTGTCAAGCCTTCTAGCCATGAGGCTATTATGTATGCTTGTATTTGCAAGTCGCTTTTTCCCACAGCGTAGTACTCTATATTTATTCTGTGGAAAAAGTGCTGATTTTTATGTGTTTGAAAACTTTTCTGCACTATCTTTTTCTGTTGCTATAGAGAAGAAGGCTTGAATTGATGCATGCTTACTATAGTTAGATAAAGCATTACCAGGGTTGGTGGGAGGTTCCTTTTTATTTGACGTGCTTAAACCTGGAAATTTGGCATGCATATTGATTATCTGCCATGTGATTTTCCCTCCATGTCTGAGAATCTGTTGGGCCAATAGTTGGCTTGATTAGCTAACAAGAAAACACACTATGTTGAATTACTGGACTACAGATTTTTTGGAAGTTTACTTATCAAGGATGCCTTTAATTACCACCATTTATGATTGGCAGCTTTTTTTTTTCTGAACATTTCTCTCTGACTGTTTGATTTATTGACCTGCAATTGAACATGGAAATGAGTTTGGAATGACCAATACATGTTTTGTGGGACTGCAGATTTCAGTTTAAATTATGGACATGCTTCCTTGTAATGGTGTTCAGTATGTTGGAGAATCTGATTGTGAATGACAGCGTTCAGGGACAGATTTTACTTATGATGGAGAATCTAATGGTTTTAAACTTGTAGAACAAGTTGCAATGGATGATGGCAGAGTGAATGACTTATTGCTAAATGTAGAAGAGTCTCGTATAGAAAGACAATGTGAGGGACTAGGGACAGTAGACAAATTGCATATTTCTGAAGGTGGAACTTCATATTCTGATTGTCAGGTAGCGAGCCAAAGGTTATCCTGTGATTCTCAGGATTTTGGAGAAGATGGCATAAACGAACAGAATTATTACACAGAACCCAATGCAGCCTCTGAAAACTCCAATTTAATTGTTGACACCATTGAAAGCGAACCAAACAGCTGTAGGTATGGAGAGCCATCTCTTTTAGAGCCTAACTGGCTAGAACACGATGAATCTGTGGCACTATGGGTCAAGGTAATTTTTTTTTTTGTTTTTTTTAAATTTCTCTATTCTTGCTTCCATGAAATAACAGTTGGTCTTTAGCAAATGCTGTACAGAAAATATTGATTGTAAGATGTCACATGCAATGTTAATCTTTCAAGGCTTGGATTGTGCTGTTGGCGCACTACCCTTTTTTTGAGGCTCCCTTGGCATTGTCTTTCACATGTTAGTTTTTACTAGGAAAAGTTTTTTTAATCCAGGAATTTTAAAATTTCTGTATATTACTGGGGATTTTTCCCAAGTTTGATTTTCATGCTGATACTCCTATGATTTTCTAAGTATAGTGGAGAGGCAAGTGGCAGGCTGGAATCAGATGTGCACGGGCAGACTGGCCATTGTCAACTTTGAGAGCCAAACCAACTCATGATCGAAAGCAGTATTTTGTGATATTTTTTCCTCACACCAGAAATTATTCCTGGGCAGATATGCTGCTTGTCCAACCAATCAATGGATTTCCAGAGCCTATTGCATATAAGACTCACAAAATTGGGCTAAAAATGGTTAAAGATATGAGTGTTGCACGGCGGTTTATAATGAAAAAGCTGGCTGTTGCCATGGTGAATATTGTCGATCAGTTTCATTCTGAGGTATGATTTTTAATCTTTTGTTGTCTTTTTTTTTCAAATACTAATTGATACTCATGCCTTGTTACTGTTTCCTTGCAATTTCTCTCTTTGTTCTTTTAAACTTGTCATAGGCTTTAGTAGACCCAGCTCGTGATGTGATGGTCTGGAAGGAATTTACCATGGAGGCTTCACGATGTAGTGGTTATTCTGATCTTGGAAGAATGCTTCTGAAACTTCAAAATGTAAACCCCTTTCCCTGTCAAACGGTGTAGGTTCTAGGTCTTTTTTCCTCTTCCTTTTACAATGCAGCAATTAGAACTTATGATCTATAAAAGCCAAACCCCTACTGATTTCTTAAAGCTAGCATTTGTTCCTTTCTTTTTTATGCATTGAAACATGTGTTCATTAAACGTAGGAGAAAGCAGTTATGAATAAACTTTACTGTTTGGAAATTAAGTTGTTTGCTGTTGCATTTCTTTGTTTTTTGTTTATAAATTTAGTCTTTTTTCATCGCGTGTCAAGTTGCCATGCTCTGGTGTTTTTCTTTGTATGCTATAATTAGGTGCATGGGGCCATTTGAAGACTTCTTTTTTCCCTACACGTGTTAAAACCTGGACTTTGTTATTCCGCATTTATTCACCATTTTTTTTCCCTTGCATTAATTTAAACACCAAACAATCTCCCTCCCACCCCTCCCCCCTCTTGGTAAATGATGATGTAATGGCACTTGTCCTTTCTCTGCAGATGATTTTGCAACAGTACATAAGTTCTGATTGGCTGCAGAATTCTTTTCAATCCTGGGTACAGCAGTGTCAAGTTGCATGTAGTGCTGAATCCATTGAATTGCTTAGGGAGGTATGTGTTAACTTGGCTGCTGACACATTAATTTGACTGCAGGTTGTTCTGACATGTAAAAGGCATGCTGGAGTTAACATTTCTGTCATGTCAAAATTATAATAGAATAAATTTCGTTCCTTGATATGGTATGTGATGTATTCATCCACTGCATGGGACTTTCTAGAAAATTGACAAAAAAGGGCATGTGAATGTCTACTTACCTAAATCAATTAAAATTTATTTATTATGCAAAAACATCCACATTCAATTCATGTTTTTGCTTCTTGTGATTAACTTTGAAATGTTTATTCAATAACCAGTTGATGCATATCTAATGTTTTGTTGTAAGAGCTGTGCTATGTGATTTCCACAATTGTATCTGATTGACATAGAAAGGAAATGCCACACAACCTGTGGTCATATGAACTTTCGATACAGTAAGCCTGTCCCCATTTTAGGTTAACCCTGTCTCGTGGGTTGCTTCATTCGTGCAAGGATACATGGTTGTTTGCTGGGCCATTAGGCTTCAGCTTGCTCTTGCGCTGCCCACCTCCCTACCTCCCTTTCCGTGCTAAGTTGTATAATCTTATATCTTTGTCTTCAAACATTTGTTGATTGTGGCTTTCTGTGATTCAAGGAATTGTACAATTCTATTCTATGGAATGAAGTCGATTCTCTCCATGATGCACCAGTGCAATCGACATTGGGATCCGAGTGGAAAACCTGGAAGCATGAAGCTATGAAGTGGTTCTCAACCTCCCAACCTGTGACAAGTAGTGGAGATATGGAGCAGCAGAACTGTGACAATCTCTCCCCCTCAACCATCAGTCTTCAAGCTACCAGGAAGAGGCCAAAGCTTGAAGTTCGCCGTGCAGAGACACATGCTTCCCAGGTTGAGTCCAGCAGTCCACTTCAAACTACGAATGTCGAAATTGACTCTGAGTTTTTCAGTAATCGAGACACTGTCAATGCTCATACTTTAGAATCAGAGCTTTCTAAAGAGGATGGTTTTGGCGAGGTAGCTGCACCTTTAGAGTCACCTTGTAGCATGGCTGATAGATGGGATGGGATTGTAGTTGAAGCAGGAAATCCTGAGCTTGTACAGAACAAAGGTGTAGAAATGACACCTGTTAATGAAGTTTTGGCTAAGGAAAGCATAGAACCTGGGAGTAAGAATCGCCAGTGTACTGCTTTTATTGAATCTAAGGGAAGGCAGTGTGTGAGGTGGGCTAATGATGGTGATGTTTATTGTTGTGTGCATCTGGCCTCTCGTTTTGCTGGCAGCTCCACTAGAGGAGAGGCAAGTCCTGTTCATAGTCCTATGTGTGAAGGTACCACTGTTCTTGGTACTCGATGCAAGCATCGGTCTCTACCAGGTACCATATTCTGCAAGAAACACAGACCCTGGCCTGATGCAGAGAAGACCTCAAATTTGCCAGAGAATCCCCTTAAGAGAAAACATGAAGAGATCTTTCCCAGTTCAGACACCACATATTGCAAAGAGATGGTGTTGTCTGGACAAGTTGAAAATCCCCTTCGAGTGCAACCTGTCTCAGCCATGGATGGCGATGCCTTTCATGGAAGGAAAAGCTTACCCAAGAAACTTGAGCATCCTGGCCATGATTGCAATAGCTCCAAGATGCTGCACTGTATTGGCTCAAGCTCCCTTGATAGTAGTATCCTGTGTCCTGAGAGTCCAAAGCGCTATTCGTTGTACTGTGACAAACACATTCCTAGTTGGCTCAAGCGTGCTAGAAATGGTAGAAGTAGGATAATATCAAAAGAAGTGTTTATAGATCTTTTGAAGGATTGTTGCTCATCGCAGCAGAAATTGCATTTACATCAAGCATGTGAGCTTTTCTACAAGCTTTTCAAAAGCATTTTCTCTCTAAGAAACCCAGTTCCTATGGAGGTTCAACTTCAGTGGGCTCTCTCTGAAGCTTCTAAAGATTTTAATGTTGGGGAACTCTTGTTGAAGTTAGTTTTCACTGAAAAGGAGAGACTCAAAAAGTTATGGGGCTTTGCTGTGGAGGAAGATTTACAAGTTTCCTCTGTCATGGAAGAACCAGCAATTTTTCCATTGGCTGTCAACTGTAGCCATGATGATGAAAATTCTATTAGGTGCAAAATATGCTCAAAGGAGTTTCTCGATGATAAAGAGCTTGGAAACCACTGGATGGACAGCCATAAAAAGGAAGCACAGTGGCATTTCAGAGGTCATGCTTGTGCCATATGCCTGGATTCTTTTACTGACAGAAAAAGTTTGGAAACCCATGTGCAGGAGAGACATCATGTGGAATTTGTTGAACAGTGCATGCTGTTCCAGTGCATTCCCTGTGCCAGCCACTTTGGGAACACTGACCAGTTATGGTTGCATGTCCTCTCTGTTCACCCTGCTGATTTCAGGCTGCCAAAAGGTGCTCAACAACTTAATCCGTCTATGGGTGAAGAGAAGGAGGATTCCTTGCAAAAACTTGAGCTGCAAAATGCAGCATCAATGGAAAATCACACTGAGAATTTAGGTGGTTTTAGAAAGTACATTTGCAAGTTCTGTGGCCTGAAGTTTGATTTACTACCTGATCTTGGTCGCCACCATCAAGCTGCTCATATGGGACCAAATCTATTCAGCTCTCGCCCCCCAAAGAGAGGTGTTCGATATTATGCTTATAGATTAAAATCTGGAAGACTTAGCCGCCCGAAATTTAAGAAAGGTCTGGGGGCAGCAACATATAGCAGCATCAGGAACAGGATGACTTCTGGTCTGAAGAAACGTATCCAGGCTTCAAAATCACTTAGCAGCCAGGGACTAAGCATACAGTCTAATTTGACTGAGGCAGGGGCTTTAGGTAGATTAGCAGAATCTCAATGCTCAGCGGTTGCAAAAATATTGTTTTCTGAGGTTCAGAAAACAAAACCTCGGCCTAATAACCTTGATATCTTAGCTATTGCACGCACTGCTTGCTGCAAGGTGAGCCTAAAAGCATCACTGGAGGGGAAATATGGAGTGTTGCCAGAACGCTTTTATTTGAAGGCAGCCAAGCTCTGCAGTGAGCACAATATTCAAGTACAATGGCACCAGGAGGAGTTTAGTTGTTCCAGAGGATGTAAGAGTTTCAAGGATCCAGGATTATTCTCGCCCTTGATGGCTCTTCCAAATGGTTTTAAGGGGAAACAAATGATACATTCATCTGATCATACAAACAGTGAGTGTGAAGTGGATGAGTGCCACTATATTATAGATATGCATGATGTTACAGAGGGGCCTAAGCAAAAGGCTACTGTCTTGTGTACTGACATAAGCTTTGGGAAGGAGACAATACCAGTGGCATGTGTTGTAGATGAAGATCTCCTGGATTCCCTCCATGTCTTGGCAGATGGTTATGATGGTCAAATTAGTAAATTCCCCAAGCCCTGGGATACTTTTACCTATGTAACATGGCCAGTTCATGATCAATGTGATAGTCTGGACATTGAGGTATCTTTTGGTTGGGTTTCTGATTTGTTTTTTAGATTTGATTTGATTTCGATTATGACCAATTGTATCGATGTGGAATGCACTTGTTGGTTGTCATCCTACATTGGAGATGATTGAACCCTGATTGGCTGCTGAGGACACTGCAATTCGAAATATAAAACACGTATACACAGACACACATATGCATAGAGATAGACAGAAAGGAAGGCAAACACCAAAGAAATATGCTCATTCATGCCATCTGCATATCCATATAATTTTAGAAATGCATTAAACACTGCTTTTTTCTCCTCCCACATCCCTTTTTATGTAGGGTTTGCAATTGAGGTGTTCTTGCCAATATTCAATGTGCTGTCCTGAAACATGTGATCATGTTTATCTCTTTGATAACGACTATGAAGATGCGAAGGACATATATGGGAAATCCATGCTTGGCAGATTTCCGTATGACTATAAGGGGCGGCTTGTTCTGGAGGTAATTTCATTATCTTTTTACCAGTGCAAATAGTTACTGATTACACTCCAAAGTTGATGTTCTTTTGATAGCTGAGTATCTATGATTGACTGCATATGGAGTAGCTGAACTTTCTATTCTCTGCAAATTTTTTATTGGCCTGCTGCTTTAAGAGTGTCTGGTGGGGTGACTGATACATGCTATTGTTTCTCTCTTCTATATTACTTGCCAATTTGATTACATAAACTGTACATGTGGGAATCCTGTAATAGAAAATAGCGTAAAAATTTAGCTTCCATTCACATCACCACCTTGCTTGATTCCCCCTTCATAAGTAGTTTTTACTTGATCTGATGAAGGGAGATGGCATGAAAGCTAGTGGAATTTCAAGAAAGTTGAAAAGAGCACAAATTTTTCTTGTTATGAAACATCATGCTACTAATACCAATGCTCTTTTTTTTGTGAGGGATGAAAGAAGAACTGTATTGGAACGGGATGGATATATGATTTATAGAAGAAATGACCTCCCATAAAACAATAGAAGAAACAAAATGGAACACGAGAGCATTAGAATTCTATTCAATGTCAGCTAAGTAGACATTCCCAAAGGTTCCTAAAGCATCACACTATAAAGAAGTGAGGAATGCTACCCTGTACCTCTAGAGTTTCCTCAAAGTTAAAGATGTTACTACTTTAATGATTCTACAGTATGCCGAACAAAACACATATCTTTTAACTGCTCACACCTCTGATTAAGCCTTCAAGTATAAATATGATAACTGAAAGTTATTGGTTCAAGATGCTTGCAAGTATCTAGTATCAGTCCTTTAGATTTGATCTGATCTGATCAGTTAATAAAAACCAGGATTCTGTTGGCCCATGAGATCACTAGGTCTTAATTTTCCCCTGATGGAGTTAAATAGTTCTTAAACATGTAAAACTTTGTACTCCATTTCTCATTTCTATGCCCAAGCTCTATTTGACAAGCAGATATAGCCTTTGTTTTGGTTCTCTCCCTGCCTGTTTGTGAGAGGTTGGTGGGGATTTGGTGGCCTGCACCCTTGTTTTGCTGATGAGACTTGCATTTGAAACATTTCTTGCTAAATTGTGCAGGAAGGTTACCTTGTTTACGAGTGCAATAGCATGTGCAACTGCAATAAAACATGCCCAAATAGAGTTTTGCAGAATGGAATACGAGTGAAACTGGAAGTCTTCAAAACAGAAAATAAAGTAACAATACTTCTCAATTAGAGTTTTGCTTTCAATTGTACAGTGTCTCTATAGTACCATATTAATTTGTCTTGCTGAAGTACAGGGTTGGGCTGTCAGGGCAGGTGAACCAATCCTACGTGGTACATTTATATGCGAGTACACTGGAGAGATTTTAAATGAACAGGAGGCAAGCAATAGGCGTGACAGGTTATAAACTTTGAAAAATGCAATTTTTGTTCATTTTGGTTTTTTTGCTATGTTTTGAATGTGCCTTGTTTGATTTTTAGGTATGGCAAAGAAGGTTGCAGCTATATGTATAAAATTGATGCTCATACCAATGATATGAGCAGAATGGTTGAAGGACAGGCCCATTATTTTATTGATGCTACAAAGTATGGGAATGTTTCACGGTTCATCAATCACAGGTAGGGAATGCTGTTAGGTATTATTCCTTGCCGTAGTCTTCTCTATAGTTTGAGAAATTTGCTTCTTGGAGACAAATGTATCAATGTGAACCAATTAAAATTTCCTCATACTCGATTGAACCATTTGATTTTCTGTAAGGTGAAGATGTTATCTAGGTTTGATGATGCCTATCTTTAGATATGCCAAGCATTAGCATGATGCCTTTATGAAGATGGATTTGTGAGATAAATGTGTCTGCAAAGCTCAGTTGCCATTTTCATATGAAAAAAAGCAAAACGATGCCTGTCTGATATGATCATATGCAGCTTAATGTGGCATTATCAGATGAAATGTTGATAGCAAAGTAGATTGCCAGTTATACAGGAGAAGTATAAGAATTGCTAAGATCTAACATATAAGAAACATCAAGCAACTCCAGAGAGTTCTTCAAAGACCTGACTTTCTCCAATCAGGTTACTGGGTGGACCATTCATGGAACCAGTCCCTTCATGACCTTTAACCCATGCAGTAGCTGTCTGGCCAGAACTGCAAACCGTGGAAACCGATAACCTCATTGATTTTTCCAAGGAAAATTTCTATTGAACTAGAAAACAAAATATTAAAAAGAATTTTTGTTAGAGGACTCTCTAGATGTATGCGAGGTTCTTGCTTTGAAGTACAGGTAGACATATTTTTGTTATATAGTTATATTTATGTTTAAATGATGGTTAACAACATCCATATGATTGCACAAGGACATCTCTGTAGTCTTTATTTTCTTGATTGATGGCTGGTTAGTTTAAGACATTGGTAGAAAAAGGACATGACAATTTAGTAATGCCATAAATCACTTTACCATCCACCTGCTTCTCCTGCCTAAGGAGTGGGGTCAATTCACAACATGCTCTTCAAAATTAGAAGCTTTAGCTTTTGGCATGTAATTTTAACATATAAACTTTCAAATGCATCAACACATGAAGAGACAGATTGCCCATATTTTAAGGGAAGAAAAGCCTCAAGAGTGGGGTAGATGATGGAATAGGGTTCAGGTAGTTGAATAGTTGTCTTAAGTCTTTTCTGGCATGTTATTTTGTCTGCTTTAGGCTGTGCTTGTTGATTCACACCTGACATATGTTCATGTTGGAAGCTGCATGCCAAATCTTGTGAACCACCAAGTTCTGGTCGACAGCATGGATTCTCAGCGTGCTCATATTGGTCTTTATGCAAGTCAGGATGTAAGTAATCACCTCATTCCATCTTGAATATCAATTTTTGTATGCATGGAACTAGAGATGTAGAGATACACATGTTTTCTTGAATCTTATATGTAACTTTAAGAATATTGATCTTCATAATAGTTCAAAGGAAGTTTTGTGGGATACTTTTGTGGGCTCTTTGCTTATTCATGGTGCATGATGTATGAGGGGTTCATCTTTACTTTATTGCAGTTCATAGCACACTGCATCTATTTGTTAATAGAACTTATTGTCTCAGTACTGTGTTTGTATTGATTACTTGCACATTTCATTTATTTGGTTAACCATATCATGTGCAGATAGCTTTTGGTGAAGAACTGACATACAACTATCGGTATGAGCTGCTGCCTGGAGAAGGATATCCTTGCCATTGTGGAGCTTCAAAGTGCCGAGGCCGCCTGTATTAAATCTTAAAATTTATCGTGCTCTCTCCTTCGTGAAATAATGGGATGTGGAGAACCTGACACAAGAATCAGATTCGGATGTGCTCAAGGGTATTATGGTTGTTATTCGTTGGCTGATCAAATTGTAAGTAGCTGCCCCAGTGGATTTGGTATCAAGCTGACAAGAAATTGGCCAAGTCCCAAGCAATGGAGCCGGAGGCCTGTGTTCCTTGAGCTACAATCATCTTCTCAATGTCCCGGCAAGTAGCCAGTGTTTATTCTCATTTGTTGATACGTTTTCATCCATGAAAGAGGACATCCATAATTTTATCTTGGCTTCTTTTTGTATGGAATGGCGAAAATCAGTGCCTCCCGAGCTTAATGGAAAGTGTAGGTTTTATTTTTCCTCTTTTTTTTTTCTCTCCAGATTGTAGGTATATGTGATCTCCTGTTATGTATATTCTTTTCATGAAAATGCATAAATTGCTAGTTTTTAGTAGTCATGCATGCCAAATTTGAGCATGATCAAGGTGTAAATGCCACAAGAAAAACCAAGCTACTGGAGGGCAAGCCGACAAGCCCGACGGTGATTTCATTCTGGTTTGCACGTGTTTCGGAGGGCATGGCATTGAAGTTGAGTGCAAAGAAAAGTCTTCGCAGCTTGTGGAAGGCGAAATTTTGGGTTTCTTTGTTAGCCTTACGAATTAAAGGGGCTCAAGTAAAAGAAATATAATAAAGTCTAGATTAAAAAGATTGAAGGAGTACAGAGACCAATCATGGGTTTAGCTTTCAAGTTATTGACGCAATACATTAATATTATTCCCACGATTTTCTGGATAATTTAGCTTGAGTAGTAAACTTTTAATAAATTCTTGTAAAACTAAACAATATTGGAGGAAACTAAATTAGGAACACTTGCCTATATAATATTGGTACATTTTATTTTGATATGGTTCTGAATATCATATGTTATTTGAAACAGTTTTGATAGATCATATATTTGAGTTTAAAATAGCATTTTGACCCATGCATTGTTGTGGGTTGGATTTTTTTAGCAAAAAAATAAATACGTAGGTTTTTTCAACGTGTTTTTGAACATAAAAAAATTCTCAATTATAAATAAAAATGCATATGCTTGCAATTAAATAAATCGAGAATTACTCGTGCCAATAAACGTTAAAAAAATTGTTAATGTTAATTAAAAATTAAATTGGAAAAATCAAGAAAAAAATATAGATCAAGATATTTAATTTTGCAATATTGACCATGTACATAGTTGGGTTTAATAATTTTGTTTTTAAAAATAATTTTTTTTATTTAATCAAAACATTATTCGCCCCAATAAAACATAAAAAAATGTTAAATAAACTAAAGACTATACTAGAAAAATCAAGAAATAAAAGTAGATCAAAATATTTAATCTTGTAACACGGATCATATATATAGTTATGTTCAATAACTATGTTACTCAGAATAATTTTTTTTATTCTATCAAACTATGATGAAACAGACATACATATGAAAGCGATTGAATAAAATCAAAGAAAAAAAAGATCATGCAAGTTTGTACATATTTGAAAAAATATCATAAGTTTATATGAAAATCAAGTAAAAACTAAATAATATTTAATCAAAAATTAAATTGAAAAGTTGAGAGATAAATGTGGCTATGAATATCTGATCTTAAAACACGAGCCAAATTTTTGATTATATTCAATAATTTTTTTTTGGAATAAATATTTTATTTAATAAAATGACAATTAAAAAAACACATAGTAAAGCAAATGAATAAAATTAAAGTGAAAAAAACTTAAACTAGGTAAAGATTAAATCATGTTTTAAAGTTTGTTAAAAAATTATTAAAATTAAAAAAAACTAATAAATGACAAAATTGCAAGAAAAAACATAAGGGCCAAAAAACAAATGGTAAAATAAAAGCCTCGGCACTCGAGCCTATATGATTTTTTCAAATTAAGAGATCGATGACTTGTTGTCACCCTTTATTTTTTTGAAAAAAAATAAACATGTGACGCGTTGCTGTGGTAGACGACATGTCGCATGCTAGTCCAACTTCAGGCGATTGAAAAGTCATTGAAAAATCAAGCCAAGGGTTGTTTTTCCTAAAAAAAACTTGATTTTCAACTTTTTTTTTAACCAAAAACACCTTACACACTTGACAAACCTATTAATGACTTTAAATAACCCTAAAAAATAAATCAAAAAACCAAAATCAAACCAAAAAATAAGAAACTTCTTGGGCTTAGATCTACAATCTCGAGGAAAATGAAGGGAAAAGAAGACCTAAGATAAAATCTCCTCGTTGAATGAAATCTATTAACACTAAAATTAATATTTTTCATGGCCAAAATCGGTGTCAAACGAGACTCTCTCATCCACCAGATTCTAGTCGCTTTCTCTTTCCTCTCTCAAATCAGGAATTGAAAAATAAATTTTTGTATCACAATTAAAATTTTGAAATATTGAGGGACCAAAATGTTATCATTTATAAAGTAAGAGGACCAAAGTGAACATTTTGACCCATTTTTTAAACCGCCACTGAATTTTTTTTTTCACACTTTGGTCCCCTTTGTTTCAATTATGACCCTCCTTAACACTTTTTTGATAATTTGGTAATTAATTTGGGAATAAAAGGATGCAATTGAAGAGAAACAAAGTTTGAGGACTAAATTATAAAAAAGAAAAATTTCATTGTTGATTGCTATAGTAAAAAACTCATGCATTCTTGTTTTTTTTTTTTCTCTAATAATTTATCAACATGATAAGGAAAACAATTGAGAAACACATAATTACAATTTTTAAGTTTTTTCTTTTAAATTTTCATAAGAAAATTTTACCCAATCTATACTTCATTTCACTTGCATCTATAATTATTCATACTTAATACATAATAGATCAAACTTATCAACCCTGATGGATGTGCGGAAGTTGCACATCATTTACTCTATTGTTTTTTTTTGTTTTTTTATTTCTTTTGTCTTGCTATAGTTTAGTAATTTAGACACTGAGATTTATAACTAAGGTTTTTTTTCCTCTGAATTTTAGATTACAATTCTCTAGATTTTTTTTTAGCTTATAGTGATTTTTAGGTTGCTCATTTTAACAAATGTTGCAAGTTTTCAGGAAAATGGACTAGTTCATCCTTATATAATGGGGTGAATTTTTAACCTATCTTTATATATTTAATTGCATCAATTTAATCTCTAAATAAAAGATCTTCCATTTTTCATCCAAACTAATGAAAAAGAAACATGATTTGCACATGATGTATTTTTATGAAAAATACCCTTTACTGAATATGATAATTAATTCTTATGAACTTGTATTTTAAAGATCTTGTCTAATATATCTTTAAATATATAATTGTACCAATTATTTCCTTATGTTTTAATTAAGAGTAGCTAGCATAGATAACTGGATGGACTGCACATGCAGGGATCAACCTCTAAAATGGTCATAATAAAAAATATTGTTCCATTCAATAGGTAATTTGGATATAGCGAACTCTAGACATGGATTCCCACTATGCCACATGTTTATATTTTTTTTTATGTAATAAATAATGTCTAGGTGATGCAAGCACGTTTCAAAAATAAAAAAAACAACAACTCAGGTTATAGCCTTGACCGGGTTTAACAAGTTAATTTTATTTTAATCAAATGATAAGGATAATTTGCAACGATAATAAACAAACAAATTTTCCTTTTCTTTTCTTTAAAAAAGACCATGATAACATGAAAAAAAAACCTTTGAAAGTACGTAACTGGCGGGTAAAAAAGAGATAAACAAATTAGCTCGAGTCAACCCGAGACGGTATGATATACATGTAACTTGGGTAATAAGAGGTGAGCTAACCCGGGTTAACCTGAAAATCTCATGGCCCAGATTATGAGATCAAGATAACCCAATAAAGAGAAAATTAAAGAAAATCACAAAGCTATTAAAAAAAAAACTAATGTCGAACGATGAAATTAGAAAAGAAAATAAGCCAAAAAAAGAGAGGATGTTGACCGACATTAACATTTCAAACCCGTGACCCGGGTCATTAGACCAAAAGTATCATACATGAAAAAACTGCGAAGCCAAATTCCTAGCAAATCAACCAGAGGATGAAATCGAGATAAGAGATCAATTACATAAATGAATCTAAAATAAAAAAAATAGCAATTAAAAGAATGAAAATGAAAATGAAAATAAAAAATAAATTAGAGTGCAACAATGTTTTTTTATTGGAGGGTTAAATTGAAAAGAAAAATAAATCTAACAAAAAAACAAAAAAAAGGACCAAATTAAAAAAAAATAATACATCATGAACTTGGAATGAAGGATAAAATTGAAAACATCAAAGCTTTTACAAAAGGGCCAAAAAGAAAAAATAGAAATCAAAAGAGGGACCAAATTGTAAAAACTTATACATGACGAATTCAAATTAAAGGATTAAATTAAAACAAATAAAACTTTAACAAAAGGGCCAAGGATAAAAAAATAGAAATCAATAGAATAAAAAGTGAAGTTGAAATATGAACAACAAAGAGGATCGATCTATACTTTTTGCGGTAATAAAGAGAAAAAAAAGTACGATTGATCCATAAATAACAAGGGTATCTTATGCATCTTGTGGGACCCATATTAGATAAGGTACCCATACACAAAGCCGAGTTAAACTTTTATTAACCAAGAAGATAAAAAAATACATGCAATAAATAAGACATCTTGGTTATGTGTCACTTAAGGAATTGGTCTAGAGTCCATCATCAATGATACACAACCTATAAAATCCAGAACATGAACAAATTTTATAAAAGCCCTTTTGTTGTTTTGGTTTTTTATCCCTAAGTAATCTAAAACTACAAGTGACAAGTACTTAGACCATCATACTTAGAAATACTCACACGAGTTCAAGTATATATAAACAATATTGAACCCAGGGTAAATCATTTTCATCTTCATCATAAAACTTTATCGTTGTCTCTTGATCCTAATATTTTTTACAACTTTACTACCCTCATTCTGATTAATAAAAATTAAGCACACTTTAACTTTGAAAAACACATTTCTATTGAGTTGAGATGGTTTTTTGACATGGTATCAGAGTCTTGTTGACCAAATAGTCATGAGTTCAAATCTTACTATCCTCTTTCTTATTAATAAAAATTAAGCATAGGGTAATGTGAGCCCGTACAAGTTTTAAGACCAAAGAACTTTCACTTGAGAAAGCATGTTAGAACGTAATATAAAACTATTCTTGGAACCTCACCTAACAGATACCATGTCAAATAACCATATCAACCTAATAATTTAAGTTGTTAGGGGAGTTCTAAGAATAATTTTATATTATTCTCTAAAATATTTAAGTAAAATTATTATAAGTTCTCTAATTTGTGTGTGTGTGTGTGTGTGTGTGTGTGTGTGTGTATAACTAGAGTAGATAAGTGTACTTTTTTCTTGTTTTTTTTTATTTATTACATGAGTTGATTTACTTTCTAATTTATGAAAGTTGGCTAGATATTGTTGGATTTCCCGAAACACATTAATGCAACAGGAATGCTATTTTTTTAAGGAGCTTTAAGATCCATTTAGACAGATTTAAAGTTGTTTAGGGTTTATCTAAAAATTACTTGAAGATTAAATATTATTTTTGGTTTTGAATAATTGCTTCAAAGCTAAGTTGTCGCAAACCATAAGTCATCCAAGTGTCCAATCTCTAATGATAATTCACACAAACCACTAGTGAGAATCTCTTAAACATTTTTAGAAGAGAGAGATTGTTATACTTTTGAGTGCTAATTTTTTTCTTTTGTGTTTTAGGTATTTTTGTACCGAACTCTACTTCTAAAAAATAAGAGAGATATAATATTCTATTTATAGGGAAGCCTAAAAACCCTATAAATAACAAAATATCAATTTTTTCTTTAAATAATATCGTATATGTTATTTTAGGCTAATTTTAGGAATTTTTTCAATTAAGCCATTACTTGATTGTTTCTAAGTTTAGAATTGTAATCCCTTTTATTAAATACATTATAGTTTTTAATTTCTAAAACTTATAATCAAGTCACACTTGATTAATCATCCCGTTTTAATTTCTAACCAATAGTTCTTATGTGTGTGACCTATTAGACTCTCTAATAATTTGGTTCAAATATAAATCATAATCCTAAATAAAATAGGATTAAATAAATTAAACAATTTAATTTATTATCAATTCAATAATTGATTGATTTATATTTAAAGATCAAGTATAATGTCTAACAACTTGTTATGATCATCTAAATATTAGAAAAGTTATAAATGATTTGATTAACCTTTCAGTGACCAGTTTCTTAGTGTAATTATTTTCCCTTCATCAACAATATTATGATTTAGATATTATAGTATGAAGCGTGTTTACTCTGTTAAATCATGTTTGCTCTCAACACGTGATTATTTGAATTAATACTATTTGAATATGATTTGAATAATTATTATCCCTTCATCAACAATAATTATTGATTATTTGAATAAGATTATAAATGTTTTTCAAATCTCATTACAGTCCGTAAAAGGATTTACAATCAATACTATTTGAGAACAGATGGAACATCTTCCCTAATTCACCTAGGGTGACGAGTTCTTTTTTGATTATTCAAATACCTTCATATAGTTTATATTATACATAATATCTACTCATTTGTTTCCCTTGATTAAGACAATGTATAGCAAGATCAAAACATAATACTCCTTATATAAGATAACTAAGTGATTTCAAGTCTAAAGATCATTTATATAACCGCCATGTAAGCCTTTTTATAGACACTTGTGATCTCTCCACATGAAATTCTCATGCAGGTCAGTTCAATGTACATGTCATCTGACAAACACCTACATATTAATTTTAAGTATCTCTCATACCTCAATTAATGAAAACAACCGTTTCTTTTTATAAAATAAAAAACATATAATTATAATAACTTTATAATTTTATTTGCAAGTCATTTTTGTCTTAAGAACTTTATCTTTATTCTAAACTCATTAATCAAATATTAGATTCATTAATAAAATATTTGATGAATATTAAAGATAAATAAGCCTTATTAATAAATTAAATATATATATATATATACATGAAGAAAGTCAATGCCATGTGTAATCAATCGATTTTCTATAAGGCATATATACTACAATCTCCCTTTTACATTAAAGTCAATCACTCATGTATTAAATACTTTTAATGGAAGATCACCTATATGAGTAAGAAATGTGATCACTTCTTTGAGAATTTACAAAAAAATTGATTTTTCTAAAACATTCATGAAACTTCGAGTTGTTCAAGATTAAAATAAACACAACCGTGAGAATCAGAGAAAATATTTAGGTAGAGAACTATGTGAATACTTTTGTTTTGGTTTACATAAAAGGTTGAATAGTTCAAGGCAAAATGTTCTTCAAGACATAATGTTTACTATTTAGGCATTAAATATATTACAATGACAAACTTGTAAATAATATATTTTTTGTTGATTTTTTTTTCACCAAAGCTTGAGAATGTAAAGTAATATAAAGTTATTAAGTTAATAATGTAAAGTTTAATTTATGAAACAAGGGAGATAAAGGGGGAAAAACGATTAAACTATAAGAGACATAATAGAGGTTTTTTGCATTTGAGTTGGGCAAACCCGAGACACCTCGCTTAAGTAAAATCTATTTCATATATAGCCTACAGTTGCACCACTCAAACTAAATTCCCTTATAAATACAAAACCAAAAGAAACAAGACTATTTTTTCTTATTAGCATAATGTTTTTTTTTTAATTGTTAAAATGATACAATATGAGATATAATTGGCAAAATAACATAATTTATACATGTAACGATTGAAAAATGCAACATTCAATGCGACAATTAAAAAAATATATGAAATGAGCTGTACAAATTACAATTAAAAGATAAGAGAGAGGATAGAGAAAAAAATAATAAAGAAAGAGACTACAAAGGTGTGTCAAAACTTCAATTATGACACCACTAGTACCATTAGAAAATCTTGACTAGATGAATCCAACAACATAAAAAAAAATCACTAATGGTCACCGGAGTAGACCACACTAGCTTTCCAAAGATGGAGGTTGACTCACTTTCCTTTAGCGGCAACTGTGGCTTACTCCGGTCACCATTGACGACCTTCATTTGTGTTATTAGATTCGTCTCGTCGAGATATTTTAGATGCTACTGGTGATGTCATAATAAAATATTTGGTGTGCCTTCAAGTTCTCTCTCTTTATTTATTTGTTCTCTCTTCTCTCTCCTCATACATTACAATAATAAGAGATGAGAGAGAGAAAAAAAAGATTTTGACGAGATAAATTTAATTATATTAAGAAGGTCACTAACAATAACTAGAGTGATTCATAATTGCTATAAAATACATGTGAGTTACCCATCATTTTTAGCTAATAAAAATAATCCATTTCAATTACTATTAATGATATTTTTTTGATATTAGTAGATATTTTTTTAGTAATACTAATGATGTGAGAAAAAGCATATTTTGGTCGCTAACGAGAAAGTGCTTTTTTAGATAGAGAAAGAAAGAGAATATGTTTTTTAGAGAGAGGGAACGAAAGCCATGCACAGGCTGAGTGTCTTCTGAGACCCGCATCACATACAATCATCAAAAGCATGAGATAGACACAAAGCTATGAGCCCATAACTACTTTGTTTTGCTTTTTATTAGAGTGGGAGTGGGAGTGGGAGTGGGGGTGTGTTTTGTGGGGTTTTTTTCGTTTCTGTTTTTAAGACAGTTTAAAGAGACATAACACTCATTACTCCACCCTGCAACTCTCTGTTCATGGTTCCCTTGATGCTTGACACTAGAGCTAACTTTCAACCATTTTAAGCACTTGCGGCCTTAAAAAATAAGAGATAAGAGATGGGTTTTCAAGTAATTCTTTAAATTTTCAAATTTTGGCAAGTTTCTATTGTTTTGGGCTTCCAGAGCTACTAAATTTCATGCTTGTTTATGGTTCTTTTATGAGCGTTTCTTATGAATTTCTGTCTAGAGTCTGTTCTAGTTTAGAGTTTGAGTAGAAAGGAGAACCTGTATATATTTGTTTTCTTTTGCTTTTTTGGCAGTGCAGATTTCTGCATGCATAAGTTTTTTGCAAGTATAGTCCTCTTTGGAACTGTGTTCTTATCTTTTTACTAACTTTAAACTATAATTCTTGTGTTTAGTTTTCTTGAAGTTGTAATTTGGGGTATATTGAATTTTAGGTGATTCATTTTCCTTGAAAATCTTATCAATTGCTTCTAGCATTTTTGTAGTGCTGTTTTGCTCTAGAGAAATTTCTTTTTTTGACTTTCGGATTCCCAGGATTGACTTGAATTACAGCGTTTCAGTTTCAATATGTATATATATTTATATTCTCTCTCGAGTCTTTTTGAAGGAAAACCAGCTTGTTGTTGTCATTTTGTTATCATTCAAAATTTAATCCTATTTTGATTTGAATAAATGGTGTAAGTTGTTCTTAAACATGGCTGAAATTAGACTTACAAGTGTAGGACAAGGTCAAACCAAGATCAGAAATGTCCCAACTGCTTTAACTCAAGAGGGTTTTTGGTGTTGTCCCTCTCCTGTTGTCTTTCAAAACACCATTAAAGCTCAAAATCCTTTAAACAAAACCAAACCCTCTTCACCAACACCTAAGACTACTGTCCAAAAGAAACAGACCCCTTCTAATGAGAGAAAGCCACCACCAACTCCATTAAGATCAGCAGTTGTTTCCGATGATCAACGAAATCGTTGCTCAGATACACCTGGTGTTAGTGTTTCTATTGTTAACGAGAGAACTCCAAGGCTTAAGATAGAAAGTTTGCCAAGGAAGGTGGCAATTGAATTTGGGGAACCTGGAACCAGTGATATGAAGGTAGTCTTACTTGGAAAACAAGGTTTTTGTGTGAAGTTGAGTGTCCACAAAAAAGTTCTAGAGGAGAATAGCAGCTTTTTTGCCAATAAGCTTTCTGAAGAGGAGTCCAATCTGTCCTGTCTAGAGATTGATGATTGTGAGGATGTAGAGATATATGTTGAAACTATGGGACTGATGTATTGCAAGGAGATGAAGCAGAGGTTGATCAAGCAAAGTGTCTCACGCGTGCTTCGAATCCTCAAGGTATTTAACTGGCAACAAATTCCTTCTTTTCACTACGTTTTATTGCAATTTTTCTGTATACATCTCGTTTTCTTTTATGTAGCTTATGTCCAACCTGTAATGATGTTTGATTGTGAAGTTGCCCTGGAAAAATCCTATTTTAGATAAAGGGTAGGTCAGGAGAAAGCTTTTTTGTGGGATTATAGTGTAGCATGTAATAAAAAACATACCTGTCTCCATTGGAAGATCTGGCTAGACCACCCTGCCCTCCATCCCGCCCCCTTCCTCTGACAGATCTAGCAGCATCCATTATCTAGGTCCTTTCACTGAAGCTGTTAAAAGATGGGGTCAGTGAGGAAGGGTTTGGGATAAGCCTAGGATTCAACTTGTTCTGGTTTTACTCATTGAAGAAACAACTTTTACTGTTTATTTATTAGTTGAAAAGGTTATACAAAGTGTCTCATTGCTCTTGCCTATGTTTTACTTCTCTAGAGATAGTCTATCTTATTGTTTAGCTGCTAGGGGCTTTTCTGACAAAAAGCGATTAGAATGGTCAAGATGGTTAATTGAATGGCTATGCATGTATCTTATCTAATTAACTCAAGGTTTACTTGGAGTATCTACAGAGAAATAAGGCGTATTAAAGATGCAATGCTCTTCCTGGATTTGTCTAGAAAGAGACTGGTTATGGATGTTACCATGAAGAAGCAAGATTGCTAAATATTAGGAAATCTAGATATCTGGAGATGTGATGGAATTCTGAAGCAGTCTGGCTACCAAATTGGTAACGTTGTGCTGGGTAAACATGGACGAAATTATTTAGATTATTAATCGCAAGTGTGAATTAGAAAAATGCCAGAATGTCCATGTCAGTTAGAAATTAGAACGGTCTAAAGATAGGCAAGGGTGGTTTAGCCAGAACGAAACTAGGAGCAATATTCTGGATACTTTGCACAAGCAATCAATATTTTCCCTTCATTTCCGATGTCTAATATTTTCTTCTGTGCCTTCATGCATGGTCACCTATGCAGCACCAAGTGTAAGGCCACAACCCTTTTCAGCTCTCTAAGCTTCCAACCTACTAGTTTATCTTAAGCACCATGATACCACTGTTAGTTCTCAGTTGAAGGATGCCTTAAGGATATATATTTATCGTAACTGTTGATTAGTGCATATGATTCAAAATTGTAAGACAAGAAATCACATAGAATATAAATGGTGATTAAAAATGTTTTGGATATGCCATGAAGTGCGGTTTGTGAGGAGCTTGCCTACAACTACTCACCAATAGCCTTTTTCTCATGTTTCACTGCAAATACGAAGTTTTCTTCTTTCTCCCGCATTGCAGCTTTGCTCCGACAAGAAACTATTTTCTTCTACTAGACTGTTCACTACTTTCAACTACTACCGTTATCTATTCTTTACATTGAACATAAGTCCTGCATTCCTCGAATTAGTGGCATTATTTTCTGCAGGACACTGTGCCGCACTCACTATGCAGGGAATAGTGGCAGTAACATCTAGCTTGTGTTTTATATATTTATTTCTTAACTATGTTCTTATATTAGATATAAAAGTCCAAGTTAATTAATTTGGTGTCGAAAATCTATACTGCTCTGAGCTAGCTGCAATCTATATGTTCTTCTTTGTCCTTGTTTCAGTTTGACTGGAACATTATTGTTATTAGGACTGTATATCTGTATCTTGCTAGCTAACTCCCTCCTTTTTGGAGTTAAAGCTTCATGTCCTATGTTGAACATAAGCATTTACCATACCAGGCTTTGATTTCTTGATGTGTATAGCTAAACGTTGTGGTTTGACTATTCTCTCATCTTTTCAATTCTTCTGCTCTCTTGTAATTGCTTTCATTTCTTACGCTATACTGTAACAAAACGCTTCCAGCAGCACTCTCTTTATATCATGTTTCTTATAATTTGGCATGTGTAAAGAAACCAAAATTTTTTGGGGCAACTTTTAAATTGAGAAGTCATTACATGTCTCCATTATGCAACTAAACAGAATTTTGGGCGCTGATAATTTGTAAAATTTATGAATGATTCTCAAATGCCAAAGATGGAAAACTTGAGTTTTCAAATTGATTTTAGTTTGGGATTGAGAAAGATGAAAGGTGAAGGGATTTTATAAAGAAAAGAGGTAGATATGTTGTCAACATTAACAAATGTACTATGCATTAGGCTGCCCTTTTCTTCTCTTTACAAATTCAAGTTGAATAATACCATTTCATGCCATGGCCACTGTGTTCAAGATCATATGGCTAGAACCAAGCCTTGAAGGCACAAAGTTGTGATTTGGTAGTGGTTATGTGATATTCTCTTGCCTTTTCACTACGGACCACTTTAGCTCCTTCACATGTATATTTTCTCTCCTCTTTCAGCTTTTGTATTCATTCTCACCGTGCATTTGTCGCTAGATCCAGGAACAACATATTGATTAGACTCTGATTTGATATCCATGTGTTAGTTCCTTTCTTTTCTAATATAGGGCTTATACTGGATAGTGTGGCCTTATTTTCACGTATTGAATCAGCCTTTGTCAGTGCCCGCCCTTGCTGCCTTTAGAAATTAATATGTCTGGAATTTTGTGATACTGTTTTACATCCATTAACGCCCATCATCAAACGGAACTTTTTTGCAGTTTGCTGAATTTCTTAGCTTCAACACATGCATCCAGTCATGCTTGGAGTATTTGGAAGCAGTTCCATGGGTTGGGGAAGAAGAAGAAGAGAAAGTGGTCTCCTTGGTTACACGGCTCCAGAATGAAGGTATCGAGGTCACACCAGTTTTGAAACGAGTCTTTTCTACTGTTGCTAATCCATCTAAAGATACAATTTCCCACATAATGGAACTTGTTCTCAAAAGCAACGAGGAAAAAGGCCGGCGTGAAATGAAATCCATAGTACTGAAGCTCCTTCGTGAAAATAGCAGCCTTCCAAGTTATGCAGGTTCATCTGATATCTGCAACGAAACTATTTATAGCTCCTGCAGAATTTGCTTGAATTCACTACTATCTCTGTTTAAAAAAGCAGCTGAACCCGAGTTTACTGATAAGCCTGTAAACAGTAAGCAAACTGTAGTAAAGCAAATAGCTCTTGAGGCTGATAATCTCTCATGGTTGCTTGAGATTTTAGCTGACAGACAAGCAGCGGATGAGTTTGCTCTAATGTGGTCTAGCCAGCAAGAGTTGACAGCCCTGCATTCAAAGCTACCTATAGTGTCTCGTTACCATGTTAGCTGCATTACATCAAGGCTATTTGTTGGAATTGGAAGAGGGGAGCTGCTACCTTCAAAAGACACTCGTCACTTGTTGTTACAAACCTGGTTGCAGCCATTGATCAGTGACTACAGTTGGTTGCAACATGGATGCAGGTCATTTGATAGGAAGGTAGTGGAGGAAGGGATTGGGAGGACGATTCTCACATTACCCCTGGAGAACCAACAGACCATTTTGCTTTCTTGGTTGGGAACTTTTTTGAAGTCCGGTGATAATTGTCCTAATCTTCAGAGAGCCTTTGAGGTCTGGTGGCGAAGGACTTTCATTAGACCTTACATGGAATGATGGAAAGACAAAGTAATCGACAAGAGTCTGATAGCTCAATGACATCAAAACAGGAGACTCAAAAGAATGCCCACATGATCAGTGAGAGCAACTTTTAAATGATATGCTATTAGGCAGAGTACTTGCATCAAATCAAAATATAAAAGAAAAGTTCACACAGCAAATCCTTCTGCGAAGGAAAACATTTTACTGAAAATTAGTGGAATGCCATTCAATCGAATTGAATCTTGTTCAAACTACATGCACTGATGAGTTCTTTATGCTTGAAGACATTTTACTGAAACTAGTGTTTGCTCATTTTAATGCCACGGTGGTCATCCTTTAGCTTGTTTTTTCTTCTGTCTGATTATCAGGTTGTGGTATACAGTCAAGTAGAATCTTTCTTTTATGGCCATCCCATGTGCATGCGTTGTTAATAATTTCCTTCCGTGTCATTATGCATCTTTTACTCGACTCTTTGCTTTTGTTTTGCTTGAGTGCTTCGCTTATGGCGTGGGAGCACTCACGAGTAGTTTCCCTTGGTATAATGTAGGCGAGATATTGTTTAAACCAAATTTATTATTTCTTTTATTATTGTAGTTTTAGCTTAATTTCAGATTTTATTTTTATTTTTTTCATTTTGACTTAGAATTATGATTTTTCGGTTAGAGAATAATATATATTATATCTTTAGATCTAATCTAAAAATTTAAGCTATTGAGTTGAATTGGTTCCTTGACATGGTATCAAAGTCTGGATGACCAAGCGGTCATGAGTTCGAATCTTATTATCCTTATTTATTTGATAAAAATTAAGCACATGACAATGTGAACCTATGCAAGTTTCAAGTCCAAAGGGCTTTCACTTGAAGGGTTGTGTTAAAGAATAATATATATTATATTTTGGGACCTTACCTACAAGTTTAAACTATTGTGTTGAATTGGTTCTTTGACATACCTTGTAAAGTTAATTTGGTTTATAGCTTATTTAATAAAACTTCTAATATAAATTTTATATTTGATACTTTATTTCAACAGATTTTAGTATTTTTGTAATCGCTATCTTTCCTGTACTATTTATATTTGTATCGCATATCCATTACGTAGATTATGGTTTTCTTTTAATCAAGGTTGGAAGCCTAGGATTATCCTCCCTTGATATTTTATTAGGTTATATACACCATCTCCAAGTAGGGTTGTTCATCAGCTTGAACCCAAACCGAGCCACATCAAACTGTATTTAGCAATTTAACATAGAGCTCGTTTGGCTCTGCGGCTGCGGCTGCGTTTTTTTTTAAAACGCAGTTGCAGCCGTTTGGTTACAAAAAAATAAGGTATACTGTTCACTGGGTCCCATCTTTTTTCTGCGTTGGAAACGCAGTATTTGCAAAGCAAGAATTTCATGCTTTTTTTCCACTGTTCATGTAATTGCACTGTTCAATGAACAGTGCAATTAACATGAACAACGCAAAATGATGCAATGTTCATGAACAGTGCAAGAAAATTGTACTGTTCATGTTAAAAATAGTGAACAGTGCAATTCTCTTGCACTGTTCACTTGCACTGCATGGACTTCTTCTTCTTCTTCTTCTTCTTCTTCTTCTTTTTTTTTTTTAGTGTGTTAAGTTTTTTTTTTGTTAATTTTTTTTAAAAAAACTAGTTTAGAGTGAATTTTATACATGATAATATTTTATCTAATTTTATTACACGCTAAAAAATTATGGAAACTGTAGTTCTTGTCAGATAAATTTTGTACGTAATGGAATTGTAGATAGTTTAATAGAACAATAAAAATATTTTTATATAAAGTATGATTTATTTCATAATGTTACCGCAATAGTTAAATCCACAATATTTAAATTAAAAACCATCAATATTAATTTATATTTTTTAAAATTATTTTATAACCTCAATTTCAAAAAGATTCTTAATTAAACACATTAAACTACTTTTTCTTCAACCTCAATTTCAACCACAGTTTTAACCAAACACCTATATTTTCAAACCGACCACAACTAAAAGTACTTTTTATAAAACAACTTTTTTTAAACTACAACCACAACAGCTACCGCAATACCAAACACACTCATAGTTTATTGACTCGTTTTCTCTATTACTCTTCCCTTGGAAACTGTTTATTGTCCATTAATAATTTGGTGAATATTGTAAACATCTTATTGGCCAACGATTATTGATCTGCGTAATTTGAAAGTTTTGATCTTGTAGAATATTTGATGGAATTAATTTAAATATTTATGCTCCTTTGTTTTGTTATCTCTTTGATGAGAGGTTCAAAAAAATCTACATATAACTTATAAACGAGAATTATATGATGGATAATAGATTAATTTTTTTATTTTAATAATTTAATTTATTCTTTATAATTAAAGTGTTTGGTAGCTTATACTTGGTATCTTATAAGTCAAGATGGTGACTGATCATATCTGCAAAAAGTTTTGATTTTTTGTAGAATTGTGAGCTCTTAAATGTTTAAATAAGTATTTATTTTAGAGAGAGAAAGTACAATGATATTTTAAAGAGATAGACTCTAAAAATATATATATAATAGAGAATATAGATTGTGAACTTGAAGTTTAAAGAATTCATATGATATTTATAGCCCATAAATCTTGTTCTTTTATGGAGAAGAAGGGTTGAATGGTCATTTCCTTCATATGTTATTTTGAATTGTATTTCACTCAAAATAATATATATTGAATCAATATAAAATATTAAGGGACCTATGTTGAGGTTTAGAAAAATTACCAAAATAGTGTCAGACTCAGATGAGTTGTTTAAGCTTGTTAGGGGTGAAAAATGAGCTCAGATGCTCTATTCCAGACCCATTATGGTTGGATCCAAGCACTGTTTAGACTAATTTTCTAGGCCATTTTGAGCCTGTTAAATTTGAATTCATTACTCTTATTCTTGAAAATCATTCTTTTTATTCTCTCTAGGCTTCCATGCATAAATTATATATTTTAACTGGTTTATGTTTATTAAAATACGGTTATGATAAAATTTGTTGACTTGGAAAAAAAGAGTCATAATATGTATTTTCTTAATTACCATGCTATAGCTGGAAACAATACTATTTTTTTAATCGGATTGGAAATGATATTCTTCAATTAAATTATATGTTAATTGTGACTAAATCCAAAAAAGGAAAAATACAAATTCTTCGAAGTTGTTGTCTTGAAATTTCCCAAGACCACCACCAAATAAACCCTTTAAAATGAACACCACATGTATTTTGATAGTTTGTTCTGAAGCTAAAACGATTTTTTTTCTTCAGTTTTAAAGAACTTTCACGTCCTTATTTTGTGGATTGGTTTGCAAAATTTCTTAAACAGCACTGTGAACACTCTAATTTATGTTATTTTTTTGCTATTTTCAAAATACATTTTTAATTTATGTTATTTTTTTGAAAACTTACACCGCAGCGTGTCATTTTTTATTATAAAGAATTCCTGCAATGATGGGTGTCCTTGGTCTCCTCTTCCATGTCTAGGAGTCATTTTCATCTGCAGAAATGTCAAATGCTAGTCGTTTAGCGGAAGATAACAAGCCCAATAGAGAGTTGTATTATGCCCATGCTATAGTAGCTTGATGCTATTAGGTGATGATGGTGCAATTGATAATAATAATAATAATAATAATAATAATAATAATAATGCATGGGAATACGGGTACTTCTTTAAATGTGACAGTGGTTTTTAATACACAAACAATTGACAGCATCCCAAATTGCAATAAAAATTTGAAAGCATCAGTCATACAATTAGGGCAATGATCTATCAACTTGAGAAGAAAAATTTAATGAAAACATAGTAGAGTGAATGGCGCATGGTATATCCAAATACTATTATTGTTTCAACATATCTAGTTTCCTGTAAAATCATACAAATGTTTTGTCATTGTTCTTCTGGCCTCAGAGGACATTACAATGCAGTTCTGCATAATGTGCCTGCAACCCCACCAGCACGGGCATACAAATGATGAGTACACAGATATGCTTTGCCTGCGATGTTTTTTTTTTTTTTTGGTCTAGCTGTGGCGCAACTGACATTGCTAGCGAGCTTTGCTAGTTTGTCTTTTGCTGTGTTTCTTTGTTGATGCTACTGTTTGTTTTGGTGTGTTCTTCATAGCTACGATGAATTAAGAACTCACCTTCTGGCGATGACAGCCGATTGCAGAAATGTGTAGAGGTTCTTAAATGTAAAATTCATCATAAGGACATGGTCACAAGTGGTACTAAATATTTTTATTATTTCTTTTGGTGTAACCCCATGACCACTACTTTGCCCTGTCAAGCAAATGAAGTTTCAAGTTAAATTAATGAGAGGTGGTGGATTCTTTAGCCTTGTATTCTTCCCAGATTAGTATTAAAGCTTCTCTTTCTAACTAGGGCTTGCACTGGTTACTTATTAGCCCATTTGTTTTAGCGGTTCGAAAGTGTTTTTGTAAAAGTTATTTTTTAAATATTTTAAATCGTTTTGATGTATTAATATAAATAATTAATAAATAAATTATTATTTTAATTTATTTATAAATAAAAAACATTTTAAAAAACAAATTATTGCTACCTTATCCCAGCAAGAAAAAAAAGGAATGTAGATCTTCAGTACAAGCGGTTGATGATAACATTATTTCATGGATTAACAGAACAAAAGTTGGATCTCTAGGAGTAGTCTCAGTCTTCCAATGTGCTTAAAGGAAAAGAAAAGAAAAGAGAGCGAAAGCAGTAAAAACTAACCATTATTTATGAGAAACCACACACTACCACTTGCTGAATTTTGCTTACAGCATTGGGTTTTCTTTCCTCTTCTTCTTCTTCTTCTTCTTCTTCTTCTTCTTCTTCTGTCAATTTAGTGGTCCTTAATTAAATTTGTAGTTCAAAGAGATGTACATGAATGTGCTCTTAGTTAATCCACATTACTTGCTGCTGTCCCCTGTCGGGGATGTGGGGCATCGGAGCCTCCCTCCCTTGTCATTAAAATTACATTAAGTGGCCCTCATTGTACTAACTAAAATATTTAGCTAGCAAGACCAGAAGCAGTTGAGTTTTTTTTTAGTTTAAAAGGTTCATTAAGATTCATGATGATTTTTGAAAGTCTATAACATTATGCTTTATGCAACATTAAAATACTAGATTTAATAATTTTACTGATTTAATTTTTTATTGGTATTTACACTAACATTTCATTAATTAACAGCATATTTATGAAAACTAAAAGATTAATTAGAATCTCAGCTAGCTAGCGTACATGGTCTGCAACATTATTTTCAATACAAACTACTTTCTTCAAAATATTCATAAAACCGGTCATTTGAATTAGGATTGAAAGATTTATAAGAACTTTATTCATCATAGTCCAATACTAATTTGAAACTTTCTATATATTATTTTCATACTGATTCCATTTGTGGTAAGTCAGTCGCATTGGGACTAGAGAATTCATGAGAATCTTAGATTTTAAGAACATCATGCAATCATTAGGCCGCTAATCCCCACTCAATCACTAGCTAATCTCAAAAGCGTTTAGTTGAAGTAATTAGTTAATTCCTTTAGTTTTAGTAGTTAGAGAACAAATTTAAAACAATTTTTTAGAAAGAAAGAGTGAAAAAGTGGAACTATTAATTATAATGCTAAGAGACCTCCTTAGTTCATATATAGTTTAATTAGCTTTGGGTTGGATATGAGTATTCTATCAAGCAGCACCAAATTATATTAATTTCTTTGTTTGGTTTAAGTTATTGTCAGTAATTATCATATATCTAGTCAGTTTTTACCCAGCAATAACATGCATGGTTAGAGTATGAAAAAGTTTAGGACCATCTTTTTTATATAATATTTAGGAATTATTGTATCATTTTCTTTTATGATACTTCTCTTAAAAGATGGCAAAAAAATGATGTGTGAATTAATTTGTAAGCTCATTCAACTATTTTCTTTTAGCTAAACTAAAGATTTAATGGATTTTCCAATTAAAAAAAATATACAATGTGATAAACTAATTCTACTCTATGTTTTAAAAAAAAAGGCATAAACTAATTCTACTCTATGTTTTTTAAAAAAAAGGCATCGCATTTGTTTATTGTTTATATAAATAATGAAGCAAGTTTTTTTTTTAAAGATTTTGTTTTAATTTTTTTTTCTTATGATTATTCATGTTGTTTTTAGATTGACCAAGTTGGTTGGGTTATGTCGGACCAATTTCCTTACAATTTAATTTTAAACTCGAGTTATACAAGAAGTACTTAAGTCAGAAAGTTTTTATATTATCAATTTTATCCTTTTTTCTTCTTCTCAATTTCTTCTTCACACTATTTTTTATTAGTTAGTCGAGTTGTTTCTTAACAAGCCAAGTCAATTGGGTTATGTTGAAATAACTTCCATATAATTTAGTTTTAAACTTGAATTGGATAAAAAGATACTAGGGATGAAATGTTTTATTTTCTATTAATTTCATTATTTTTTTTCTAATTTTTTTTTAAAATTTTTTTATCAATCGTATAAGTTATCTTTAAACCAACCAAGTCAATTAAGTTACATTAAAACAATTCTCACTCTTTTTTTTTAACCCAGGCTAGATGAGGAATCAACACTAACCCTACATGTCGAGTTTAATAACAACACAAATTTTATTACATTAGAAACAGATTAATTTGATCTGAAGCATATAAGGAGTATTTAATGTGGTCACTAAATAAACATGCTTTATTAAATCGAGATTGTGGTAAACTTATGAAAGCATCCATTATTGATGTCGTCACAGGAATAATTTCCAATTATTTTAGCAGAAGTAATTAGTAAACAAGGCTCCTTTTGGCACCCAAGGCCCATATCTTATCTACAGGAAACCCTAACCTACCTGCGCATTCAACCAGTTCAATTTATTTGTCACTGAAGTCTGTAAAACTGTCATCAGCTCTGAGAAGAATGGGGCCAGGCCATGCCATGACCAAGAAGAAAGAAAGAAAAAAAAGAAAGAAACTCCTCCTCCTCCTCCTTATCATCATCATCATCATGGGTGTTCCTATCAGTGGACCCCATGTTACAGGTATCTGGTTGGTGGACAGGCCCTTGGATTGGATCTGAGGGGTAGCTTTCAATCTAGCAATTTTTTTGAGACAGGGGGCCCAGTCCAAGTTGTTATATTTTGGTGGGGATCCTTCTTTTCTCTTTGCCTTGTTTTAATTCAATTTTTTAGGAAAAAGAAAAAACACACAGAAATACTATAATATATCATTTTATATATTGTCAGTTTCTTCACATTGAATTTGTAATTTTTTGAGTCGAAATAAGACAAAGAAACCATCCTGGGGTACTTGTCAACTCTGGTATATTGATGACTGGCAGTGAGGGTTTTTGAGCCTATCCTAGCTAGCCCAGATGTTTACGAACTCTGCTCAGACCCACTCGAATGCAATATTTATAACACATTTAATGAAACAACTATCAAAAGAATAGTGAAAGGATCACACACACACGCACGCAGTTTGTTCAATGAGACTTAATTAATCACTCTTTTTTTTTTTTTTCAACTTTACAGCGAGAACGCATTTCATCTGGGCAAAACTTACGTTGACTCGAGGTTTAAAAATATATTAAAATAATATTTTTTATTTTTTAAAAATTATTTTTATTATTAATATATTAAAATAATTTGGAAAAATATATAAAAAATTAAATTTTAAAAAACCACTTTTTAGTCGCTTCTCGGACACTGTGTTTAGTATACAATTCAAATCTAACTTTCAGCACTCAGTCGCTGCTAGCTCGAGAGGTTTCTGGCTGTGTTCCCACAGGCTTTCACAAAAATTACAGCACTATGATATTTAAATTCTTGGTCGTATAATTTATTTTCCTTGAGATATTTGTTAGACCTGGCATGCAGCTGCATACATACATACATACATAGTGATCAGTTAACCCATTAATCTATTTATATTAAATAGGTACTAATTTTGAAAAAAAAAAAGAAATTTTCTCGAAATCACTCTGTTTCTACGTATATGCACTCATACATCTCATAATTGGAGTGTAAAAAACACAAAATAAGAAATCTAACCCTTAATTTTAGTTTATGTTTTAGCTTAGTGACTGTTTGACTGTCTGAATAGTAGGAAAAATTGAAACAAAACGGTCCATTTAATTAAATCTTTTGAAGAGCATTTTTTTAAAAATTTCCTTTATAAGCAACTTTGACGATCAAAGAACGTTATACAGAAGAGAATGGCGTTGCTGCTTTGATATTTACTCCCATGAGTGAAACATTGAGCTGCTCACATATTGTTTGTGCTTTTCCTATCAAGATAGCGATTTAACCGCTGCTACATCACATCATACAATTGCCCCAAAATATATTTTATAATTTCTCATAGAATCTTCTTCCATGAAAATAGATACCTTAATTCAAAAGGAACATATTGATCGTCGCAGCAAAACACCTTTGCAAATTCAAATGTAAGGCATATATGTTGTTTAAGGTTGTGGTGTTCTTATAAAGAAAGCAACATATTAGGTAAAGGGTTCTTGTTGCTTTACACACTATTGTTGTGGATTTTAAGGAACCAATGTTTCTAATTAGTGATGGTTACCAGGTAACGTATCGAAACCTACCCTATACTATCTATAAGTAAATAGAGGTATAGTTAACATTTCGATATTGGGATTGACTCGTAAGTAAAGGAGAATGAATTATTAGTTTATCGGATTAATTATTTTTATTAATTTAGAAGTTTTTTTTATTTATTTATTTAATATTAACCTAATTGGATTTGAATTGAAATTGATTAGGTTAATAAGGTCATTAAAAACCTGGTCTGGTCTATTAAGTTTAATTAAATTAATAACTTACCTGTTTCAAATGAAAAATAAAATTAGGTTAGATTTCAAAATTTAAATTTCTCAGTTTAATTTATTAAATCAAAACATGTTTAATAATTATTGTTAGAGCTAGAGATAAATACTTAGTTGAAATAATATCGTTATATTATAATTCATAAAGATCAACTACTATACTCTTCTAAAAAATAACCAATTAACGTATTAGAGGATATTTGATTTAAGATGAAGGGACACTGAGAAAAGGGTTATAAAAAGGATTTAATTATTTTGTTAAAAAAATTATTTCTTATCTTTTCTTTTCAAAATTTAGAACTCAAAAAGATAAATCAAAGCATGGGGCTTAATTGATTTTTTAAAAGGTTTAATTGAACATATCATAGAAGGGATAAAATGATAGCTAAGGTAAAATATGGAGGGGAAAAAAGGCTAGATTTTCAAGAATCACAAATCATATGATAAATAACACTTGTTTCAATTTCAATTATCTATTCACTAATTTTAGAACAAGAAGGAGAGTGAAGGGCAATACTAGTTATATATGCTTGTGCTACCTTTAATGGATGGCATTGGTGGTTATTGTGAAGAAGTGGTAGCTGAGGTTCCCCTCCCCTTTTGGTATGCCATTTAGGATAACCATGAAGTTTGAAACATGTATTAATAACATGGTTGTCACCATTATAGTGAGTACATTTGCGTGTCCTTTTCTTGGTATCTTGTCGTGTAGACTTTTCGGGTGGCTATAATAGTGCCATTGATAGATATTCCATCTATCAAAGCATCTTGATGTTTTTCCTAGGATTTGATCATGCAATTGTTATCTTCCTATACTTTATATTCTTCAGAATTTGTATTCTCAGGCGCAACTTTTGAACTTGAAATAAATATTTAACACTTATTATGGTATATAGAGGAAAAATAAAGTTTGCTCTAAATAGAATATAGAAGTTTAAGCTATTGAATTGAGATGATTATTTAAGATGATATTATAGTCTTTTTCACCATGGAATCACAAGTTAGAATCTTATCACCCTCGTTCTATTTGATAAAAAAATAAGTACAAGGTAGTGTGAGTCTATACAAGTTTCAAGTTTAAAAGGCTTTCACTTAAAGAGGTGTGTTAGAGAATGATATAAATCATATATTGGGGTCTTACCTAACAATTTAACAACGTAATTGAGAGGTCATAATCCTTTGATAATGAAAAATTCATTATTTAGATTATGTTTCTAAGTTTAAAATAAATGTTGAAAACCTATTTTCAATTCTTTTTATGATTTAACCCATATAATATATTCAAATTGCCTTTATTTAGAAATTACTAGTTTATTGGTCTGCGCTCCACCGCGGTCAGATCTGTAAAAAAAAATATTAAGAACATGAAGAGTTTTTTGATAGTATCATTAAACCTAGTTAAGTGGGTCAATTTTAAAATCTTTTATCCTAGCACTTTATCTAACTCAAGTTTCCAATAAAACTGCGTGGGAGTTGACCCGACTTAAATCAATTGATTTATGGATTCAAAAATAACCTGGATGATCGATAAAAACATAACTTATCTATTAAAAAACTTCAAGATGACAAATGTTTTTAAAAAATATCGAGACAAAGATAAATTGGATCAACCTGCCTAGTCCCTCCGCGACCCTAGTCATGGACTTTATTAAGTTTAATAATTTTTTTTATAATTATATAATAAAAATTGATGCTCATAAAATTAAACACCAACCTTAAAATATATATATTTATTCGAGATTGTGATAACTCTATAAAAAACAAACAAAAATAAATAATGCAGTTTATTTTCTAACCAATACAATATAGTTATTCATAAACTCATATTTTGTAAGTTTTCTTAAAATTTTACTAAACTTCTACTGACATATATATATATATATATATATATATATATATATATATATATGTTCAGGATGATTGGTGCCTACTCTTATCTCAAATACACCGGATGTTTAAATTTCGATATAAGACCATAAAATGTAATTGAACACTCAATCTCTCCAACAATAGGCTAAAACTGAAAATCATTAGATGTGAAAAAAGTAGTTGAGATGGAACCGAGAGGAAAGAGACCCAACTTCAAAGAATATAGTGATGCGCTTAGAAATCAAGTTTAGCATCCGTCTCTATAGCCTCAACCAACAAGTATCAGTCACGAAATCAGTAGCTTTCATCACTACTCAATCATAGTACCCAGAAGAGTACATATCCTAGATAAATACAGCTCATCTCTAGGTTCTGTCATTATTAAAATATAATCTAATAATTTATATATGCACACAATTATGTATTATATATCCTTTTTCATCCATCTCTTGCAAACAAGGGACTGGAATTGCAATTATGTGTGGAAGAGAGAAAGGACAGTCATCTATATTCCTTTTTTTTGGATAATCATCGAGAGGAGTCATCTATATTCTTAAAGGGAAAAAAAAAGTCTGCCCACATTACCTTCCTCTCTGAAAATATATGACTTGATTGTTTTGTTATTCTAGTAAAACAAAAGGGTACAAAATCTTAACTTAAGACGTCCATAATTTTATTTTAAAAAAAAAGACTGAAAAATGCAAAACAATCTACTATACAATTACAATAGAATCCGTACAGCTAGCCAACTTCAATATGCTATACGTTTTGATCTCATTATGTGTTTCTTTCTTCTTAGAATGAAAGTAAAAAGAAGAAAGAAAGAAAGAAGGCAGAAAGTAAGATTATATTTTCTCTGAAATGTACTATATAAGAGTTTATGATTAATTGATTTTAATTAACAGCCTCCAAAATCTCTAACAGAGAAAGTAGGGCTCTTGTCAGGCACGTTTCCAGCATGGCGTAGCCCTAGAGTGAGAGACACATCTCCAGCAGTAGAGGTCCCAAACCTCATAAGTGTAGACCCAATGTGGTCAGCACCAGCATTGGCATTGCCGGATGTGGTCCCATAATCAGCTGTAACAATGCTGCCCTGGCGACATGTATCGTCAGCGAAGTCATGGAAGGGTTGTCCAGCATGTGGTTGCGGTGCGACCTCTGTGGTGGAGGTGATATTGGTAGGTGTAATAATGGTGGTGGAGGAGGTGGAGAGTTTAGCTTGGTTTTCCGAGAAACATTGTCTATTGATGGCAAGGAGTGAAGGGTCCTTTTCATTGGCATTGATTTCGGATCTTTTGCCTGATGGTATGGTTGTAGCTGTGGGGGCTGTTGTTGTGGCAGCTGGTGCTGATGATCCTGTCGTTGTTGTAGTAGGCGTTGGTGTTTGTGCAAGCCCACTATTGTTGTTGTTGCTGTTGCTGCTGGTTGGCTTCCTTTCTCTATCTTCTGCCCCTGGTTCCTCTTCTTTGGCTTCTTGCTGGTACATTTCTTCAACCATGGGTTTCCACAACCGAACCCTGGCATTAATGAACCAGTTTGACACCTAAACAGCGCATAGAGTGGTAGCATGGATTATAAACCTTCATTTAATTTAATTAACCACGTACAATATGATTAACGAAAGATTATAGCTACAAGGTCATATATATATATATATATATATATGATGCAAGCAAATCTTAGTTGCTAATTGGGATATCCTTTCGAGATAATTATAAAAAATAAAATAATAAAAGCTATAAAACACAGTAATATTATTATAACAGACATTAGTAGTGGAATTCACTTGACAGTGTCGATTGCCATGATTAATTCAAGAATACCTTACAATAAAAGCATCTAAATGTGTGTTTATTTCTATTCTCTTTCCAAGGGCACCTTTGGGATTTTGCTTGTCATGCAAATAATATAACAGGTACCTAACGGCAAAACAATTATAAGAAATTACAGTACACTTGATAATAAACTATACATGATGGTAAATTTAGAATGAGTTTGTTTTTGCATTAGAAGTTTACTTAAAAAAAGATTGTTTTTTTTATTGTTTTAAATTAATTTTTTATGATTTTAAATCGTTTTAATATATTTATATTAAAAGATAATTTTAAAATAATATTATTTTAATTTATTTCTAAACAAAAATACTTTCAAAAACAATTATATATATATTTTTCACAACTTCTCGCTAGAAGTTCAGTAACATATTCTTTAATTTCACGCAAGACAAGGAAAGAAAAAAAAAATCCGAAGGAAGAAGAGTCAAGTTGGAAACCCATCTTGACCTTAAATTTTGAGAGGAAAACAGATTAAATAGAAAAAAGAAATAAAATTTTATAGGGTTTAATCACAAGAGAAACAAGGAGATGCAGCTGCAATAAATACGTGATAGACAAGAAAACAGTAAGAAGGTTAAAAACCCACTTGCAGGTGGTAAAGAATAACATGCAAGTAAAAATCCCGACAAGTATACAAGAATTTTGTTCACTGTCTTTATGGTTCTTCTTCGCGTGGGTTGGATAATATGCGGTGTCATTTGTAGAGAGAGAGACATAGAAAGAGAATCAAAGATGCAAACTCTCATGTCTCATCTCGTGTACTTGTGTCTCTGCTCTTAAATAATAGTATCTCCCTAGAGTTTCTTCACTGATAATGTCCATTTCAGAATCTATGTCCCTCGACTCGACTTATAAAAGAATCCAAAGAAATCAATAAATTTAAAATATATGGAAAACACAAATTAAAAGAAAGAAAGAAAGAGGTGTACCAGAGAAAGTAAACCCTAAACCATGCAAACAAATCTACTCAACTCACTCATGGTCCCTTCTTGTTTTTTCTTTCTTTTTTTTTCCTCTCTAGAATAGAATCCCATTTTCATGTTACATGACAGTACCCTGCCCTGAAACACTCTCTTTCCCTCGTTCTTTCTCATCAGGTATATTTACTGTTATGCTGAAGAAGAGATAAAAAAGGTGTATACGTAGAGAAAGGGGAGGGGGGGGGGGTGCGCTAACCTGATTTCTCGATAAACCAGTCTGTCTAGCTAACAGATGCTTATCAGCATCGCTTGGATACCTGAGAAAGAGACCAGAAAATGACATCAGAGTCAACACATAAACCATATACACCAATGCTAGCTTTTCTTTGTGTACCATATAACACGAGGCGCGAGAATCAAGAGAAGAAAAGATGAGCAGTATTTGTAGCAGGCAGTAGTAGGGGTATCAGAGAAGTTTAGGGGGATACGTACAGCTGCTCTCATTGATCTCTCTTATTATTTTCTGTATAAATTGTGATTTTCACATAGAGAAAGAGAGAGAAAGGAAAAGGTAGTCAGTTAAATCAAACTTTAATAAAGTTTTTCTCTCTTTTTATTTCACACACTAGCTAATTTCTGAGGTCTGCAAATGGAGGAGGGAACTTAGGTACAAGGGGAAAAAGCAGTGGACAAATAGAAACCCTTCGGCAGCTTTTAGCTGACGAGACAACATCCAAGGACACTGCATTACTGTTCCTTTTAATCACATTATGGACAAAAAGCTAGAGAAAAAAACAAGGGAACTTGGATCTTGTGTTAGTATCTATCTAGTTAACTATATAATCAGAAAGTATCATTATATGATAAAAACTTTTACTCTACTACTAATAATAAGTACTGCATACACTTTGATTTTTCAACTTTCTTGATTGTGATAATTTTCTTGATTATAGTGAAGTTTAGGTAAAAGTAACGTACGGGTGGAGAAAATGCTCAAAAAGCCAGGCTCTTAGAATGTTGACAGATCGTTCAGGCAAGCCTCTTTGGGGTCTCCAAGCTTCTTGTTCCATCATGCCCATCTGGTTAAAGGCTCTTTGTTGTCTAAGACTTTGCTCTAATAACTTAAGCCTTGGTGTCTCTCCTTTTGTTATAGCTGAGGTCCCAGCACCATCTTTGTCTCCAAGTAGCTCACAGCTATGCTTCAATTGTGCTGATATTGCTTCTTTTAGACACCGAAAATGCCTTGACATTGCCTTCTGGGCAAGGGCAGTGTAAGGGACAGCCGCGCCGAAACCCATGATTAGATCAAATGAGTTCACTACCATTTGCATTTGCTCACAATAATGGTTGTACCTCTTATCCACCTGCAATAATATTGTACACCGACAAATTAAACATATAAATTCAAGGATTAATTTTCATCAATCCCAACATGACTTTATGTAAGAAATAAAAATAAAAAACAATTACGGCATGCATACGTATGAAAAGAATGCTATACCAAGTCCCATGAAGCAGACCCCTAAAACAAAACTCTAGGCTGTTTTCACTACCTCGTCATATTGCAAATATATTACAGTTGTGTATGTAAGGAGAAGTGGACATCATTAGAGGACTAAGTCATGTGACTTTATTTGATATATTCATGACAGTGTCATATCAATTGTTTAAGAGTTTATTAGCGTTATGTTTAAAATGTCTTTTCTCGAAAAATTATTAAAATTATATAGTTTTAGTTTTTAAAATTTATTTCTATCTAAAAACACTAAAAAAATTAATTTAAAACAAAAAAATCAAATTTTAATAAAAAAACAAGCTAAAACTCACTTGAAAACACCACAACACCTGTTTCAAAACCTTGTTTGCTTTGTTGCTTTCCTTTTTCTTTCCTTTTGAGCTAGAACTTCTGTAAGCTAGCTATTTTCTTAATAATACTATCAACTATTATCCAATAAAACACCACATGACAGGAGGGGTTAGAGTAGAGCAATAAAGACAATCAAGAATTTTACGACACCCAGGAAAATACACATATATTTGACAAGACTTGTGGTTCTTAAAGGAAACCCACGTAGCAGAGAAAGAGAAAGGAGAAGAATAAATGCATTAATCAAAGCTGGTACAGTGCTGAAATGATTGTTAATAGGAGCATAGAATATCCTTGGTGTTTCTTTCGTTACTGTCTTTCCCCCAAATACAGCCAATTGCCAGGCTTGCTTCTGTAATGCATAAACAAAACAAAAACGAAAGGAGAAAAGAAAAGGAAAACACCCCCTGCTGCCAAGGTCAACTAAGATAAAATATCAGTGCCTTTGTTTCTCTGCAGTATTTCTACGATGGGTACCACTCTTTTAGCTTCATAATAACTTCCCTTACGTAACATGGTGGATTATCAGTCGTCTTCCCAATCAGGAGGAACGTCGCTTCTTGCTGGACACAGATAGATACCCCTAATAATAGTAGACTTTCATGACTTTTGTTCTTTTTTTTACCTTACCACACCAACCAGAAACCTTAACACAAACCCAACACCATTCCAATCAATGTGTGAATACAAATTTCAGAAAATAAATAATATGATGACTAATCCAACTCTACCAACTAGATGATCTTATGTAACCCTATTGTATTGCACAAGGGTGAGCCGGCTTTTCTCTCCTTGGGATTTTTAAATAGTTTATAATATTGTTGAAAAGGCTTTCCGTAGTTTTCTGTTTGTCCGTGTGATTTAGAAAATCATTGATGCACTAAAATAAACATACCAAGAAAAAAAATAAAAATAAAAGGGTCTTGACTCTTGAGGGAGAGAGAAGGTATGGAAAGAAAAGGAGAGAGAGAAAGATTTACATGCCTCATCAAGCATGGACAACAGTTTGACCTTCTTTCTTTGATGCTCAATTCTATCAGCAGCTGACAAGGGAAGGGGATCTTTAGTTGAAGAAGAAGAGCCGCCGCCGCCGCAGGGATTGTTATTAGAACTAGGGTTTGTGTTTTGTCTACCAAATTTGCTTTTCTTGAACTGACCTCTTCCGACACTGCAAAACTCTTCTAACAACTCTTGTGCTGCTCTCACATACTTTGAATTCCTCAAAACATTCACCACTCCTAATGATGACCCAAAGCCAACATGAACTTGGTGGTGGTTTTGTCCCACTCCTCCTTGTAAATGTAATGCTTGATGGTGTTGGTGGCCTCCCAAATTCTTGTAAAATTGAGCAGAAGATGATCCACCAGCTCCTTGATTATAATACAATAACCCACCACTTCCCATCCTCAATTCTTCTGCTTTAGCTGCCTCTAAATGTTGCAAAGATGATGATAATGATAGAGAAAGTCCTTGCCCTTCAACAACACCACTAATTTCACTTGGATTATTGAGTGGAGCACCAGTATTGCCTCCTTCATGAGAACTATCAGGAACCCAAGTGAATTGTGGTGGAGATATAACATTTGTAGCACCAAAACCTCCTCCTGACACAGCAATATACCCTTGAAGAGAACTTGAAGGATTTGGTAACAACATGTGCAGTGTAGAAGAAGTTGAAGTAGGGGTTTGATGATGAGAAGGAGAAGGAGATTGTGGTGACCTGGGTTGTGATGGGTTCATTAAAAAAAGTTGCATGGCTGCAGCTGAATCTGCATTGATGCCTGAAATTTGATGCTGATGTTGAGCCAAACTGTCACGGTTACTATTACTCTTGGAATCACCTATCCCCAAACCTCCTACCACCATACTTTGCCTGTTGCTGCTGTTATACCAATCGTTGGTTGTTACCGGTTGTTGTTGTCGTGGCTGGGTCCGGTAATTAGAGTGTACAGGCTGATCCAACAAATCAACAGCCGCAGCTGGTCCACCAGCAGGAGGGAAATTGAACATTTCTGATAACATGCCGGCAGTTTCGTAGACCGGAAGGCCACTTGATTCTTCTTCTTCTTCTTCTTCAATACCTACTAATGCCGGTGGGGGTGGTTCATAGTCTGATTGGATTCTAAGCTTATCTCTGCGGATCTGTTGGGCTATATCATGTTGCTGCTGCTGCTGCTGTTGCTGTTGATTATGCTCTTGGAGAGATACGGAGGATCTGTCGAAACCACCATGGGAGAAGGAAAAAATACCTTGATGGTAATCTTGGGACATAGAATTATGATTTGAAGGATTGGACTTAATGTTTGGAGAGATTAACTGGTGAGTCTTTGAGTGAGGGAGAATTGGAGGGAATGGAGGTGTAGCTATTCCCATATCAGTATCTTGAAGATGATGATCATCATCTCTTCCAATTATCTTCTTAATTTATAGCACCCCCACCAACTTATTTTCTTTCTCTTGTCAATCAAATCTGCTACATGTAGAGACAAACAAGAAACAAGAAATTAACATTCTCTTAAGCTTAACATATCAAGAAATTAACATACTAAAAACCAACAAAGTGTAACTGAGAGGGAGAGAAAGAGCAACGAGTATCAAATTGGTCTTTGTTGGAGCTTTATTTGGTTAATCTTTCTCTTTATTTATATAAATATATCATACTAACACACACGCACGCACACAAGTAAGTACCTGTTGGAGTTTCAGAGTTTGAGAGGATAGAAAGCTCTCAGACATCGTATTCTCTTCTGTGGTATTGAAAGCTTGGTAAATTCATTTGTTTATCTCTCTCTCTCTCTCTCTCTCTCTCTCTCTCTCTCTCTCTATCTATCTAATCTCTATATGTGTAGCCATCTGTCTGTCGTCTCTTTCTTTCTCTTTCTCTCCTTTTCTTTCTCCTGGTTGCTCTTTAGCAGCACTTAGAGTTAGTGAGTGTAAAGAGAGAAAGAAAGAGGGAGAGGAAGAGGTGAAGCTTAGCAATAAAATAAAGAAAAAGAATGGAGGCTTAATAGACTGATATCTCTCTCTCTCTCAAAAAAAAAAAAAAAAAAGCAAGAAAAAAAAAAGAAAGAGGAAAGAAAGAGAGATCAAGAGGTCGCTATTGTTTCTTGCTTTTCTTTCTCTCCTTCTTCATCTCCTCTTTTTACTCATCAATATTTTATATTTATTAAATTTTTTTTTTGCTTTCTTGTAACAATATTCAATGTTTTTTTTTAATTTTTGTTTCCTCTGCATTTTGTCAACAGAAAAATAAAAACGAAGACAATAATTAACTACTAGATATAATTTAGAGAAAAGAAATACAATAAGTAAACAGAATCGAAACATATGCAAACAAAGACTTTATCAAGTTTATTGCAACTTGACTAATATGACCCTAAAAAACTTGGGGTTTTTAGGTTTTAAAAGTCAAGGGCATCTAAACTGACTTTTTCAATCAAGATTACAGCGTATTTCTTAAGTTGTGTCTCTGTGTGTGTGTGTGTAGTAAATTTGATGATATTTATTTCATTTATATGAACAAAATGATGTAGCCTATTTATGTCATTTTGTACACAGTCCTTCGGAAACCAACGCAAACTATGGAATAAAATAATGAAGATCGATGAGGTCAGTGCAAAGTCATCTCAACGATCCAAACTACCTCCATCCTTCGATTTGATTTCTATGACCACAATGCCCTATAGCTTTATGATTATTTGGAACCCACAGCAACACGGGTTGGTGAGGTCTAATCGGTGCATTTGGGATGCATATTTTTTTTCCATTAATAACACATAACCAAGCTAGCTATATATATATATATATATATATATAAGCAGCCATGGGAGGTAGAGAAAACATAAATACTAGTAATTAATATATACATGAGCAAATTAAAGGGAGATTTGATTTAGTTTTGTTAACAAGGAAAGGCTACACACAAGCAAGAAAGATGGTTTGCACATGCTGTAGGTTGGGCTCAAGGCAAGTTAGGTTTGTCTGTGGGGAGTATATGAAAAGCACATATAACAGCTTTGCGGTTTGGCAATGCCAAGATTGGCAATTTTGATCACCCTTTTCATTTCGCCCTTGATTTCCACATATATATATATATATATATATATATATATATATATATATATATATATATATATATACACGATTTTCTTTGTCTACTCCTTTTTATTTGTGATGCTTTTCCGTGCTTAGTTTAATTGCTTTCAATTTTCTTTTTCAGTATCATAATTAAAGGTGATTATTAGGGGTGAGCAAAAAAACCGAAAAACCAAAAAACCGAGAAAACTGGAAATAACCGAAAAAACCAAACCGTGAAAAAAAAACTGATTAAAATTTTAAAAAAACCAGCCGGTTCGGTTTGGTTTTATAAGCTTAAAACCGAACTGGACAGAAAAAATCGAGCCAAACCAAAAAAATCGAGTCAAACTAGAAAAAAACAGAGCTAAAACCAAAAAACCGAGCCAAACTGGTTTGAATCGATATTTGTCCTAAAAAACCGAACCGAAACTGGTCAGTTTGAATCGGTTTCAGTTTTTTTTTAAATTCGGTTTGGTTATTTTTTTTATAAGAACCGAATCGAACCGAAAATAATCACCCTTAGTGATTACAATGATAAAACATCCCAAAACTGTAAATCTTCAATTGTTGGATCGAATTTTTGAATCGTATACTACAAGTGGTAAGAAACTCTTTTTCCTTTGGAATATACTACTGGGAGTCCCTTACATAAATATTAATGTTGATGGGAATACTATATGCTTATAGGATATTTTTGTATGCGATCTTATATACAATATTAATGTCGATAAGATCAATCCTTATAATCAATATTAATGTTTGATTGACAAGTATATGATTTTTAGAGGACTTTTACACATTTAGGACATAGGGAGATGATGATCTTAAGTTTCCATCATTCCATGCTAAGGATAGTTTTGTGACCTAGAAAAAGGCTATTAAGGGTAGCTAATCATTTAGTGGGACCTAGAATGGTTCTAAACCAAGGGATGTTTGGTTTATCGTTTTCTTAGGCTCGATGATGTTTGAGCTTAGCGTATAGTTGATCCTAAAAAAGTTGTTTCTGACACCTTGTCGGACTTAAATGCTGTTAGGCCTGGTGTGTGGTTGAGCTTAAGAAAGTTGAGCCCATATGCTCTTGGGTCCAGCGTAGAGCTGAGCCCATGAAAGTTGGATCTAGCATCCCGCCAGAACTTGAGTTTGACTTCTATTGAGTATTTGTGCGCGTTGGATCCTTTTTTTTCTGAGCTTTTTTACCGGTGAGCCTTTTAAGCAAGTGGATTTAGTCCATAAGAGTTGATCTCTCACAATGACAAGAGTGTTTTTTACTCATTTTTTGCATATTAAAGTTTTATTCTTCTATGATCAAATCTTAAATAAAACATCAGCGTGGAACATTTGTTATATAAGAGATAAGGGATGTAACAATAAGAAACAATATATATATATATATATATATATAACTAGCAGCCAGTTTCATCTAATCATATCCCTCTTTATCAAAGAAAATAATACTTTAATCCCGTGTGGTAAATGAATGATTGATTATGACAATATCAAATGTGCTTATCTAGAATATCTCGACTACCCAAGTGGATTATCTAGCACAAGTTTTAATCATGACAAGCTAGCGACTGAAAGACATTTGTTTCCATCAACTCGAATCTATCTTTGTTAGTTCATTATAAATCACAAAGAAATGAGAAAGACGTACTACTAGCTTGAAACTTAATTTGACAATCCATATAGAAAAACTAGTTTTCATGGATCAAACAGTTTTCAAGACGCTATTTCAAATTGTGTAGACACCTGATCTCCAGTCCCTTATTTGAGATCGTGGGGCATTTTCCTTCAGATTTACATTTTGAGGATGAAAGGTTGCGAATCTTTTTCAATTTTGTTATCTACAAAGAGATAAACAGGTTGGCTAGCATGCCGCTTTGCCATGTGAGATTGCTCTTGATTGATGCGCTGCCATAAGCTAGACTTTTTGTTGGGATTTTGTTATCATATTTTTTCTTTGTTTTTCTCTCGGACCTAAAAACATTATCAATTTTGCAGACCAAAAATACTTAGAAGGCAGTATAAGAAATTAGAGATACTTGAGAAGGATTTTTATTGTGTACGAAGTTGGTATACTCCTTTTCCAACTTCATAATATATATGGATGCAAATTACTTGGTCGATATTATATGATAATTATTTTTTTTGGGTTGTGGAGAGTGCTACGTTGATTATCTATGTAGTTTTCTGAAACGATTAATTCATTTATTCAAGATTCTTCATTAACATTTAACCCTTTTAGTAATATAGTTTTGTCTGTAATTTCTACACATATATAGAAGACATTAGAATAAGATTTGTAAGATGATAAAAAGATTGTTATAAGAAAACAAATTAAGAGTTAAACCTCCCAAATATTTTTGATGAACATTTCACAAATTAAAAGGACAATGTCAAACCTCTTTAATTAATTACATATCACACATATAAATATAGAGGATATAGCAATAAATAGAAAAAAAAATCAAATAATACAAATACTTTATGTGTTATGCCGATGTCCATAAGTAAAGAGAGAAATATAGCAATAATTAGAACCAGTTAAATTTGAAGAACTCTCAAATCATAGTCTAAAATACTCCCAAAGCTAATATTACACAAAAAATTGCACCTTAAAAAATCCATAAAAATGAATTGAAATATATCTTTATAAGGAAATTTATCTTAATCCTAATGGATAACGAAATAGTCAGAATCTTAATCTTATTATGTTGATATTGTTTGAAAAAATTGATCCTCAGGTTTCCTTTGTCCAATATAAATTACTTATACAATAAGGATTTGTTGAACTCATATCACGTATCTAACAATCTCTACATTTGTTTGAATTCTCTTTGTTATTATCCATTTTTGTGTCTCTATACAAGGAAAAAAAAACAATTGTCAGAAGAAAACCAAAAATATATAGCGGTGAACACAGGACACATGGGCGCCCAGAAAATAGTCAAATATTGGTTGAGGAAGTTCAAAAATACAAAGATTGAAATTTGACAGTATATGTTTTACTGATAAAGGCTATATTGACAAAAAAAAAATCAATTTGAGGAAGAAAAGTCTAAAATCAGATGTTTAAGGACTCAATTAGATTTTTTTGAAAGATTAATTGAGTTTATAAAGGGTTTGATTGTAAGAAAAATTGATTTTGAAGTCAATTTAGGCTTTAATTAAAAGAAATTAAAGTTTGATGGTCAAATTATAATTTAGTCAAATCAGGGGCTTAATTGCATGAATATTGAAGTTTGATAGGAAATTAGGGACTTGATTAAAGAAATCCAAAACCAAGAACCAAACTGGAAAAGACGCGTAAATATAGGGGCTGAAATTGATCGAATCAGGGGTCAAATTGAAGAAATTAGAAGTTTGTTGATCAATTGAGAGTCAAAATGCATAAATTCAAAACGATCAATAGGGAAAAAGCAACCAACTTCAAGGTTGGCATTTGAATTTGGTAGGGATGCAATTGAATTGATTTTTAAAATTAAAATCTGAAATGAGGACTTATTGGAAATTGACACTTTTTCGCACCTTTTTGTTTTAAATGAAATGTCGTGAAAAATAGGGGAAACAGAGAAAGAAAAAGAAAGGAAAAGCAAAGAAAAATAGATGAGAAAAACAGAAAAAATAGAGAGGACCAAGAAAGAAAAGAAAAGGAAACATAGCAGACGAAAAAAAAGAGAAGGATTAAAGAAAAGCAGCCTCTCTCTATGTTTCTTTTGTCGTTAGCAGCATCACCACTGCAAACCATCACCATTCTTCCTTGTCGCCGCCATCAGCATCACCGTGAGCCACTGCCAATTAGCTTCCCCTCTTTTTCTTCTTTTTCTTCTTCTTCTTTGCCTCTATTGTTCCTGTAAGTGAATAATGGAGAGTGAATTATAATTCACTTTCCACTGTTCACGTTGTATGTGAATAGTGGAGAACCCACTAAATCTGGGTCGGACTAGTTCTGGTCCAAACCAAAACATCTTGGCTGGGTCCGACCTAGTCCCCTTTGAAGTACTCTTGTTGGGCCAACATCGGCCCAATCCCTATTTCAGGCTGATATTGGCCCAACTCATTTAGGCCAACCTGGGCCTAATTTCTTTTTGGGCCGATCCCGGCCCCACCCAGGTGGTCTCATCCCATATAATTGGGTCAGGCCCAACCCAATATATTATAGTAATAATAATATAATAATATAACAATATATATTAAATGAAAAAACAAAACAACAAAAAAATATTCAAAAAAATTCAAAAATCCTCTAAAAAATTTGTGATTTTCTCGCAAAATTTTACTTTTGATTAATATTGGTTTGTATTTTTATACTGTAAAGATATAAGTTCAGTATTAAAATATCCAGTTTTCTCTTAAATGTTTCAAAAAAAATATGAAAAAAAGTATTATTTTCATGCATATGGTCACGTCTCTCAAAAATATAAAAAGTTCATATCGTATTTTCATAAAAAAAAATTAAAAAAATATTATGTATTAACATGCATTTTGAGCTTTAATAATCAATTTATTAAAGCCATGAAAACTAGGCCTTTCAAAAATACCAAAAAATATTTTGTTTTCTTTTAATATCTTGAATTATGAACTTATATGTAAGATGTATTCTCATTATTAAATAAAAAGGTAGTTTTATATATATATATATAGACATCAAAAATGTTAGGTTTTTACCTAATAAGATAATAATTTCCTTACTGAGGAGGGCTTTTCTTAAACCTTAGACAAACCAATAATTAGAAAACACGACAATATCTTATCTTGTATTAGATAATTAAACAATGTTGCTTACCTTAGGTAAAGCGTATTAGAGGTGTTAATACATTCCATATACACAACCAATCCCTATGCCCGATCTTTGAGACTAGTTAGGGTTCCTAGTGACTAAATACTAGGTGACGACTCTCATTCTCTCTTTCCACTAAAAAGAGACAAAATTCCTTGTCCTGTCCATTTTCCCCACACCATATACATATATACATTTGGATATTCCAGGAGGATGATCACCGCGACGCTACACCACGTGTGACACTCTTAATATTCAAAACTTTTCACCTTAATTATCAAGCCTTTTATTGTTGAATTTGTTGAAATTTAGGTCACATATTAATATTTATATATTTTGATGATAACAAGTAAGTGAAAATGGACTAATGATATGTTTGGTTAAGATTAAGTTTAAACAAGTTCATATGAAGATCATCAACAAACATGAAGAATTAAATGAAGAAATAAATTAACAAGTCCAAGATGCAAAACAAGTAAAGACTTAGTTCTGAATGATTTATTTTAGTGCTTATTATGTAAATCTTTATATCTTACTTGATAACACAAATTAAAATGAATTCACACACTTCACATTGCATGCATTATAGAATTGATATGCATTTAGTCTATTCGAGATTCATTAGATTTAAAACTATTAAAATTGGATTTTAAATTGAGCCACTCGATCGCTTGGCCATACCAAATGAACTGGTCGACCGCTTGACCATACCAAGTGAACCAGTTGATCATACCAAATGAACCGGTCAACCGTTTCTTCATCAAGAATGAACATTTAGGAATCTGTAGGAATCAATTGACTGATTGGCTTGACCAATCTAAACCGGTCGACTATTTTAGTTGTCAAAGGAATAATAATGGCTATAAACCAACTAGTTTTTGCTAAAAACATATATATAGCTTGTCTAATTGAAGAATTAAGTACAAAATTTGAATATATATTATATACAAGTTGTTTTAAAAACAAAAACAACTTCAAATCATCAAGCATAAATCATACTCATATTTGTGCATTAAAACCTTCATATTCTTGTAAATAAGTATAAATTTCCACACTTACTACACTTAAACACCTCAATACATTATAAGTGCTATTGAGTGAGCTATAGAGACATAAGCTTAAATTGAATTATCTACATTTTGAGAAAGTGTTGCTACATTTCAAACAATTATAATCCTTCAAGAATTTAAGTGAAAAACCCTTTGTCTTAGGGAGGTACATAACCAAAGTGAAAGATCTTGAAGATGGTATTTTTTTCAAGTGGTGAAAAAGGGTTTGGTAAGGATTCAACAAAGACATTGTAATCTTTGGCTTGGATTAGTAAAAAATACGATACTCAAGATCGGTTTGGTGCTTGAGGTATGGATGTAGACTTGCTGAACCACATTAAAAATCAAGTTTGCAATTTCTATCCCTATACTCTTTATTTTAACCACTTTAATTTTATTGTTGGTTAATTGTTTTTAATTGAGTTAATTGCAATATTTGTTATTATTAATGAAAGAACTAATTCACCCTCTTAGGTGTTATTGTTGTCTCAATCATAGAACAATAAAATTATGTTTTTACAACTAATAATGAAATTAAAGTTTTTTAAAAAACCTTAAACTTAGACAACAAAAGTAACTTTGGCAACATATGAGCTAAATTATTTATGTTACTTTTTTTGATAATAGTAGGTGTGATCAAAATACAATTTGGTTTGGTTTTGGCTAAGAAATCCAACCAAATCAAGTTTTTTTAATTTATGTGAAATTCAAGCCGAATCGAATCAAAAACTGATTCAAACCAAACTAGTTTGGTTTGGTTCGAGTTGGATTTTTTGCTTTGAAAACTAAAAAACCCAATGCCTTTTAAATGAGCTTGTTCTTTAGGTTTTTTATATGGGCCTATATTAAATTCAGTTTTAACAATTTTTTAATGGGCATGGGCTTTTATAGGTGTTTTTAACAAACTTTAAAATTTGGTGCAATACCAAACCAAATTGAATTACACGAAATCAAAGACACAATGTTAATACCTTTAATTTTTCACACTATAATATCTGCAAATTGATTCATCGAGATGAATCTGGGGAATAATCTAGAAATGGGTTATGACAGTTACAAAATATAAAGATTTTTTGAAGTGGTCTTATTGTAATGGGCAACCTACAAAGGTGAAAATAAGATTTTTTTTTTCAATGGTGAAAAATTCAAAGATTTTTCGAAGTGGTCTCATTATAATGGGTGACCTGCTTAGGTGGGAAAATGCCAAGATTTTGCAAGATGGTCTCATTGTAATGAATGACTTACTTAGGTAAAAAAAATGCAAGGATCTTTCAAGTGGTGAAAAATGCAAAGATTTTTTAAAGTGATCTTATTGTAATGGGTGACCTGGTCAAAGGGAAAATGCTAAGATTTTTCAAAGTGATCTTATTATAATAGGTGATCTACTCAGGTGTAAAAATACAAAGATCTTTCAATTGGTGAAAAATACGAAGATCTTTCAAGTGATCCTATTTTAATGAGCAACCTGCCCAGGTGGAAAAAAATGCGACTTACCAGGCGAAATGATTCAATTAGAGATATCTTGAAGGGATGACATGATAGGACTTGAAGGCGTATTAACTAAAAGATGAGAGCTTAAAGGAGCACTTAAAGGGAAAAGAAATAGGGCTCGAAGGTGTACTATTTAAGGGATGAGAGTTTAAAGGGAAAAAGATAGGGCTTGAAGGGGACGATGGCTCGAAGTCGTACTCGAAAGGAGATAAGGTTAGAAAACACATTACTAGAAAGGTGAGGGCTCAAAGGCGCACCTAAAAGGAAGAAAATGGGGCTAAAAAGCGCTCTACATAAGAGATGAGGGTTTAAAGGCGCACTCGAAATAGGGTAGGGTTAGAAAACACACTACCTGAGAGATGAGAGCTCAAATGCTCACTTGAAAGGAAAAAGATAGGGTTAGAAAATGCTTTATCTGAAAGAGGAGGGCTTAAAGGGGCACTCGAAAGGAAAAAGATAGGGTTAGAAAGCGCTCTAACTAGGAGATGAAGGCTCAAAGGCCCACTTAAAAGTGGGTAGAGTTAGAAAACACACTACTTGGAAGATGAGGGCTCAAAGGCACACCTAAAAGGAAAAAGATAGAGTTAAAAAATGCATTATTTGGTAGATGAGGGCTCAAAGACGTACTAAAAAAAAGATAAGTTATAGAGACAGAGATAGGATTAGAAAGCACACTGTCTGAGAAGTGAGGGCTGGAAAGTGCTTGAAAGAAGGTAGGGTTAAAAAACACTACTTGGGAGATGAAGGGTCAAAGACGCACTCAAAAGGAAAAAGATATTTGCTAGTAAGACACTAATTTTTCAAAGATCAAAGTAATGTATTATAATCAATATGCATGCATACTTACCTGAGATATAGGTCCCTTTTCTTCATTGACTTTACTCCTTCTTGAAAGTTCAAGTCTTTATAGTAAGCTTCAATGGCTTTTTTGCTTCAACTTACTCGAGTCACAACTTATGATCTTGATCTTTGAAGGGTATGATATAAACCTTTATCTTAAAGGTTGTCAACTCTGCCCTATATTTTTTATTTTCTTAGAATACGAATTATGAAGTTATCCCTATTATGTGTTTTTTTTATTGCCCCCAGCCTGATCATGCCTCCAAATATTTCATTCGAGTTTTCTTTAGGTATGAAGTTGTGTGAAAGAAGATTTGGTTATTTACAAGGAGTTGTTTTCATGGAGAATTTTTGAAATTTCAAAGCTATTCTAAACATAAAAACAATTTTAACGTCGGTTTAAGACAAACGTGTTTTGAAAAAATTCAAGTGATTCCTATGAACATGTCTTCATAAGTGTTGAAAATTTTTGTTTTACTTTTGGTGAAAATATGAAGTGACATTTTGTTGGTTAAAGAGGTTCAAATTTCAATTTGAGGGTTTTAGATGATCAATCTTCAAAGAATTCATTTTATTTGTATGAATAATAGAGCTTGTTTCACATGGAAAAACATTGCCTACCGATCCAGATTGCCTGTCTTTGATCAGGAAAGGCTTGATTGAGTATATAACATAGGCTTTGGCTATTGACTACGAAGAAAAAGGATATTTGTAGGCTCAAAAGGTGTTTAAGGGATTTTAAAATTAAGAATCATCAATGCTTGTTTCTAGACCTTTTTGTCATTTGAATTGATTTGCAAAATGGTCCATCGTGCCTCTCAGTATCGGGCTTGGGCTCTTTCTCTTTGTTTTTTTTATTTGGTTTTGAGTATCATCATATTAGTTATTTTTTATGGTATGCTCAAATCTTTTGGATCCTTTAGATTATTTCATACCTCTAGCTTTGTTTGTGCCCTTTTAATCATTGAGGATTTTTTTTGTATATCTCTCGCACTTACTCCTCAGTGTGGGGTGTGATCCTAGCCAAGGTTAATTTTCAAGGTAAAAGGTATTAGGCTCAAAAGGGGATTGTAAATGATTTTTTTAGTATTGTGAAAGGACTATAAAAAATTGTCTTTTCTCATTTCAAACTCTTACATTTAGAATCAATAAGCATTTATATATATATATATGAATATGCAAAATGGTTTCTCATTATTCATCCAGTTAAAACTCTATTTTGAAGTCATCTCATGGTGTTTGGGTTACTCTTCAGTTTTTGTCTAGGTGTATGGTCACCTTTTTAGGAGATCACTTGAATTTTCAGAACTTGTTTGTTAAAACAAACACCAATTTGATTTTTATTTTTTGTACTAAAACCTTGATTTCCCAAAAATCCTTGTGAAAGCATGGGATAATGCATAGTTTTTGGAGAAAAGGGAAACACTTTAAAGAATTCTTGGTATGGTGGTTTTGTGAGTAAATGGTATGCTCTTGTAGGTGTGTTATTTGTATGAAACAACAACAAAAATAAAGGCACATTATGAACACAAGAACACACATGAACTTATTAAAAGGAATGGCTCATTTGACAAAAAAAGGTCTTGTGGCATTATGAGCCAAGTTGTCGACAAAACTAAAATAGGTCAAAACAAACATGATCAAACAAAAGGCAACAATAGCTGCAAACTCCTTCTTCCTATTATGTTACCCTTGTAGGGATTTATTAACAGTGTGGAAAAAAAACTATGGTAGAACTTCATTCTTTATATATACCCCTTTAAATCTGAATCCCTCAAGAATTTATGTTGCCTTCTTCGCACCCTACTCTTACCATCGGTGCTTTTAATTTTCTCGGGCATTCCACCTCTAGTGCATTTACTGATCCACTTCCTGAAGCATGATTAGGTAGAGGGTTTGTACTCATGTTTAGAGTTTTTTCGAATGTTATTCACCCAACTTTAATCAATTGCATGAGCCTCTTTTTGAAGACATTGCACGTATGAATGTTATGTCTTGCAACACCAGTATGGTACTCGCAAGTGAGGTCTGCCTTGTACCAATTGGGGTAAGGTGGCTACAGAGGCGCGAGTGGTTCTGGAGTTACATGCCCGATGTTTAACAGCTTCTGGTATATCTCATTTAAGGGTAGCATTAATGGGGGTAGTTGATCCTGGACTTTTTGAAAATTCTTAGTTTGGTTTTTGATTTGAGACTCAGGTTTTCTTGCAGGAAATGAAGGGTTGAAATTTATGTTGGCAACTTGGGGTGGAGTATGGTAGTTTTGGAATTGGTTTTTCCTACCCTGTTATCACCTTCAACATAGTCGACCTTCTTTTTTTTCCCTTCAAAGTCTCTTTTCTCAGTGAGCATGAAAATTTTATCACTTACGACTCCTTGCTCTATAAGTACAGCTACTGTTATAGCGTCAATGAATTGTTAAGCCAAAATACCCATCACATGCTCGTAGTATGACACTTTAAGCAAATAGAGTGATCATTTCTTTGTTCAAAAGTGGGAGATGCACCTATGCAACTAGATCTCTCCATCTTTAAGCGCACTTCCTTATACTTTCCTTGTCCTTTTTGTCCAGATTGGACAAGCTGGTTCTATCAGGAGCAATTTTCATGTTGTACCTGTACTACTTGACAATTGCATCTACCAGATCTTTCCATCTCTGGAGTTTTGAATTGTCCAACCTTAAGTATCAATTCAATGCTGCCCAACTTAAATCATCTTGAAAAAAAAATGCATCAGTAGTATTTTATTATGTACTACTTTTGGCGTTTTATTACAGTGGGATTTGAGATGAGTCATAGAGAATTGTGTTCTAATGTATTTGATGAATTTAGGAACATAAAATTTCTTTCGCCCCACCACATTTAAAACCAGACGCATTTATATAGCCTGTATTGGGTCATACAAGTCTACCTCTTCAATAGCCCTGATTCTAGCTTCCAATGCTGCCATCTTATCTTGATCAATGTCATCAGATGACTTAGTTTATGGGACTCGTTGAAAAATACATCCATAACTGTAAGTGCTAACGCTAGTGTTATTGGTTGAATAAATGTTGGATTGTATTGGGGCTCCTAACTATGTTCGCCTATTCTTTCTTTGGGCTGAGTTGTTATTAGGATCTGAACAAAAGTGTTTTAATTTAAAATGCTTGGAAAACTTTTAGGATTTGGTCGTATGCACGAAAACAAAAAAAAATGTTTTTTTTGTTTTCTAAAAGGGGAAATTAATTTAAAATTTTTGAGATTTTTTTGGACTTTCAAAATTTTTTTAAAGAAACATTTCAGAGAAAATTAGGTATTTTAATATCGGATCCCTATCTTACAATGTAAATATACAGCTTGATATTATGCAAAAATTATTGGAAAAACATGCGAGAAAATCACAAATATTTTGAAATAACCCTTCGATTTTTTTTTGAAATTTTTGTTTTTCTAATGATATAATATTATATATTATTATTATTATATTGAGCTGGACCTAGCTGGGTTTGGTTGGGCTGACTAGCAGCCCAATAAACCTGACCCTTGTTTTTTTTCCTAGGATGGACCTAGCCTAACCATCATAAGCTAGGCTGCCATAAAGCAAATTAATTAACCCACCATTGCATGCAAATTTTGCATCTAGTGGTTGTCTAGTGGGGTGAAAAATAAGAACAAAAGGATAAGGGTGAAGGCTGTTGTTGCAAGGAAGGTTGTGCACTGCAGCTGGAGGTGGACCAAAAGAGGGGGCAATGGAGGTTGACAGAGGAGAAGAAAAGAAAACTAGGGAAGATATTTTTTTTTTGCCAACTTCGCACCCTTATTTCTCCTCCTTTAAGTCATGAAATCCATCTCTATATATAGAGGGTGGATGAGGGACATTTTGTCTTTAACAGTTCCAAATCTTGGTCCTTGATTTGACCCTGAAGGACCCCATCATTGATTCAAAGTGGCTATTATAAACTGTCAGATTTTGACAGTTGAAGGTTGGTTGGGTTAGCCACTTTAGGGCAATGTCATGGCTGCTGTGGAAAAGAAGAACAAAAAGACAAGGGAGAAGGCTTACCTGACCGACAAAGTGGTCAACAACGTTCCTATTGTTATAGGGAAGGTTGTGCATTGTGGTCGGAGGTGGTGTTGTTGGAGGTGGAGCAAAAGAGGGGGAAAGGAAGGTTGGCAGAGGAGAAGAAAAGAAAATTGGGGAAGATATGATTTTTTTTTGCCAACTTCGTACCTTAATTTCTTCTCCCTCAAGCCATGAAATCCACCCCTATTAATAGAGGTTAGAAGAGGGATATTTTGTCTTTAATGGTGCCAAATCTTGGTCCTTGATTTGACCCGAAAGGATCCCCATCATTGGTTCAAAGTGTCTATCATGGAGTGTCAGATTTTGATATTTAAAGGTTGGTTAGGATGATCATTTTGAGGCAGCGCCATGACTACTGTGGAAAAGAAGAATAAAAAGACAAGGGGAAGGCTTACCTAGTCGACAAAATGGTCAACGATGTTTTTGTTGTTGCAGGGAATGTTGTGCACTGTGGCTAAAGGTGATGTTTTTGGAGGTGGAGCTAAAAAAGAGGAAAGGGAGGTTGGTAGAGGAAAAGAAAAGAAAATTAGGGAAGAGATGATTTTTTTGCAAACTTCGTACCCTAATTTCTTCTCCCTCAAGCCATGAAATCCACCCCTATTTATAGAGGGTGGAAGAGAGACATTTTGTCTTTAATGATGCCAAATCTTGGTCATTGATTCGATCTGAAAGGATCCCCACCCTTTGATATATACAATTTCATTCACTCTTTTTCATATTTGTTTTTTTAATATATGCTTTATCATGTACATTGACATTTGGTCTCGTATGCATATTTATGCGCTAAAACAATATGAATTCGAAGAAAGCTTGATGAAAATGTTGATGAATATGAATAAAAAACTTGCTTGAGAATATTTTATAGATGAAATTTAGGTTTGAAACTCACGCTGAGCATATGTATATGCAAGCACTGTAAGGTAAAGAAAAGATCAATTAATCTTTTTTTCTTTTATTTGACGCACGTAAGATATGGTATTAATTACTGGAAACTATAAGTAATTAATTCACCGAAAAGTATATTGGAAATAAAAGAAACAAGGAATGGTTGTGGTCTTTCTCCCAAAGCCTTTAAGAGATCTTTTGGTATATTAACACCCAATTGAAATAGGAAGATGAAAAAAATAAAGAAGAAAGAAACACCTTTTTCTGGCCAACTGCATGCAGGATTGATGTTTGACAGCCTAACCTTCTCCTTGTATCCCATCTGTTGTCTTTTGTATTCGTAGTCACGTGAATCCCACCCTCCCCTCACACGCTTGACAGCCCCACTTCCTCTTCCTCCTCCTCCTCATCATTGAAAAATCTAATGATTTTCTCATCTGCCCCTCACGTGCCAAAGCCAGCTCCACGCACGTGTCCCTTCCTTTTTATTTCTAATATAACTACCATTGCACCTCTACACACACACATGTACGCCTTTATGCATGATATTTTACGATACCTAATCAAATCTGTCCTCTTCTTTAGTTTTCCTGCGTCCACGTTCGAGCTAGTATCTAATGAAATACCGAGACAATAACCTTGCTCCCTTATGATTCAATTATAAGCCATGGTTAAAGTGCATGGTGTCTTTGTTTTTTGTTTTTTTTTTTCCAAATGTACTAAACATAAAGATAAAAAAAGCTATCATTTTGATATGAAAAAAATATATTGTAACAATATCGTGATGTCGGTCGGGACTTCTCGAAATTGGTATGGAGAAATATATATCGTGAAAAATAAGGAGTTGTCACCTAATAATTTAAAGAAATTAGAGATCCTAAAATGTGCATTGATCTCAAATATTCAAGTAAGGGAGTTAGTTATGTTTAGGGATGAATGACATCACCCTTGCAAGATCCTTTCTTATGAAAGGTTATCTTTACAATGTGTTGTCCTAAATTTATCCTTTTGATTTTTCTTAATTATCCTAATTTTTTAATTTTTAATTTAATTTTTAAAAATTTTAAAAAAATTGACATCAATCCTTAAAATTTTAGGGGTGCTTTACATTGATCGAGTAGAGTAAGACTAGTTTCAACAATATGTCTATGTCAACGTTTAGTTGTGTCATTTTGTTCATGAGTATGTGGACAAATTAAACAATGATAAATACCAATTGTTCGAAAAAGTTATTTAAATTTTTATATTCACTGCTCTAGTATGTTTGGACAAATATAATTTTACTAGAGAATTGCCTTTCAACTAGAACTTGGAATTGGTGAAAAATAGTGAAGACATCAGATTTGGCAACAAGAGAAAAAAAACCAGATATATTTCGTATACGCATCCATAAAAATAACAAAATAACAATAACCATTAGAAGCAAACATGAGAGCAAGTCCCCAAACATTACTGAAAATTAATTTAAGAGGAGATGAAGTTTTGTAACTCGTAGGTCTTAATAATATACGCAATGATATCTCCAATGAACGAGCTTGAAACTCAAAATTAAAACATCGTGAGTTACAAACAATCTTTTTATTTAATGCTAAGAAACTCAAAACATGTGAACTAGGAGGAACCAGGTGACGATGCCAGGTATCAGTAGAGGTAGACACAATAGCGGACCAAAAAGCTTGAGGCATAAATATTACGAAAGACTCAAATAAAACATAAAGACTATCTTTACTCTTACCGGAAAGAAGCAATTAATTCCTTGGCTATGAGATCCTTGACATAAAAAATGAGTGAATTTCAAAATACACATGATTTTATTATCCATTTTGGGACCCCACTTGAAACAAAAATCAAGGAAAAAAAAGAAGGGAAAAGAAAAAATACAAAAAAATTGAAAATGTTGGAAGAAAAAAAAATATCAATGAGAAGAGTATAATAGAACGCCCAAGAAATTGCTGAAAACTGATTGAAGAAGATCAAATATACAAGATTAAAAAATTTGACAGTGTATTTTAGATTGATGAAGGCTTTATTAGCAAAGAAAAATTTATTTGAGGAGGAAAACTCAAAATTGAATGTTTAAAGACTCAAAAAGAATTTTTCAAGGTTTATTTGAATTTATTGAGGGCTCAATTGCAAGAAAAATTTCTTTTTACAGTCAATTAGGCTTTAATTGGAAGAAATTAAAGTTTGGGAGTTGAATTGTAATTTTTCAAAGTTAATTTGGTCAAATTAGGGGCTTTATTGCATAAATATTAAAGTTTGATGGGTAATTAGAGACTTAATTGAATAAATTCAAAACTAATGATCAAACTGGAAAAGACGCATGAATATATAAGCTGAAATTGACCAAATTAAGGGCTAAATTGAAGAAATTGAAAGTTTATTGGTTAATTGAGGATCAAAATGCACAAATTCAGAATCAAGAATCAAAATGAAAAAGGCAACCAACTTAGGAGTTGATAATTAAGTTTGGTAAGTGTGAAATTGCATGAAATTAAAAGTTTGAAGGCAATTATTAGTGTAATTAAAAGAAATCAAAAGATTAAGGGATCAATTGAAATTTGTTATTCCCAAGTCAAAAACCCTAAACGACGCATCATTCATATTTAAAATAGAGAAGGTGAATGACACGTTGTTTAGTTGAGTGACCTCTATTTTTTACAGTTTTGACAAATGAAATTAGCAACTTCAAACGAATAAATATAAAGTTACAAACTTTGAAATTATGTAAGGTTGGATTCAAATAAAATAAGTGCATCCTACTTAAACAATATAATTCCTTGTCGTGTGAAAGCTTTGTTTTTCCCTTATATGCACTGTGGATCCCATGAAAAATCACTTCCAAAAAAAAACTTATAATCTTGCTTAGCAACAGGATAATTGAAAGGATATGTCACCCAACGTATCACTAAGTCCTTTCTCTATGAAAAAAATAGAATAAAAAAAAAAGTAAAAGATGAGTAAATAAGTAAACATCATCATGTAAGAAATTTCTTAAAGAAGAAACAATCACACTAAAAAAAACTTAATAGAGAGAAAGGAAGAAAGTATTTATACAAAGGAATTTCTAGAATACAGGGTTACATTGTTAGTGGATTGTACAGGGTTTACGAGTTAGGTTGCCTAGCCTTTAAAAATCTTGACTTGTTACGAGACTTATGATATTTATTTTTTAGATTTTTTAACCCATTAACATTTGTAATATCCACATTATATGATTTAGACAAGTTCAATTGACGGAAATCCAAAAAATTACAGATGAGCCAATTGTTTTAGCAGCCCTGCTAATTTTAAAACCAAAATAGATGCAAAATTAAATCATCATAGTTACTTGAATTAATTTTTCTTTTTTTTTCCTTAATTACTCATAAAAAAAATAAGTTAAAGTTTTTTTGTCTTAAAAACCAAATATTTTGCCTTTTAAAATAAACTGTTAAGAAAAAAAAGGTTATTGTTTATATTGCTTATTCTTGAGCTAGAAAAAAATTATAGTTTTTGTTGTACTAAATACTCGATATTTTTCCTTTGAAAATAAATTATTTAAAAAAAAGGGTTATTGTTCAAACTATTTATTGAAAAATAATGATTTATGGACCCAGACTTGTGTTGTGCCAAGCCGAGCTTGTGTGACTTGAGCTCGAAGTTCATTTATATTAGAATTTCTTTTATCTAAAAGCTTTGATTCTCAATCAGTTTAATTTTAGTTTTTTAATTGTTAATTATATAAGTTACAAGACTTTGTTGTAAAAATTTTATAATTTTTCGATGTGAGGTAGAGGGTAGGGTGTATCAATCATGATAATTAGGAGTTTTTTAAAATTAATTTTTTATTTATTTTAATTAAATTAATATTCCATGTTAAAATATTTTTATTGAAGAATAATTTTCAATATAATTTTAACTTAAAAGTGAGTTGATTTCACTTTAAACTTGTTCTTTAATATGTGCTCATTAACGTAAAACATATTAACATACATGCTCATGATAATAATTTATCGAGTTGCAGCCAGTTAAGCAAACTATGATTGGAAATGATTTTGTGTAGGGAAAGAAAACACATGAAGAACAAAAAACTTTGTAGTTGTAAACCTGAAAAAGAAAAAAATCTTAACGTCACTGTTATGGTGGTGCGAAGGTGGTGTCGGTGGTGCTCATAAGTGGTGATGTTGATGGCAGCTGTATAACGAAAACGCAAATTGTACATGTCACATGGTTTCACACTTGAAGGTCCTTTTCTAACCCTTTCGGCTTTCTATTTATTTTTATATTGTATGATTCTAGCATTTTGGTTTCAGAGACTTGATACCTGCATGAATAGGACCTTTTGCTTTTCGATAGCAAGAACATACAGATCGATAGATCTTCTCTTACCTCCTCCATGGCTCAATCTCAAAAAAAGACACCTTGATTTCATTTGCAGGAAGATTTATGTGCTCAAAATCAACATTCCTATACACTTTCGCGTGCAGAGGATTGCATGTGTGGATGCTAACATTTAAACCCACTTTTGTTCATTATTGCCCATTGATTTAAAATCACAGCCAAACTTTCTCCACCTTGTGATATAGATTTTAAATACAGAACCATGATCCATGTGAATAAATCTGAAGAAAACATTATTAATTAATATGCAAAGTTCAGAACGTCTAAATAACAAGAACAAAGAAAAGATCTCTCAATCGGTTAGATTACCCTACCAGAATTAAATGAGTTCTATGTTAGATCCCTCCGATGAGTTGGAATCATATACTAAAGTCAGATTAAATCTGAAGAAAATAGTGTTACGATGTTTTGTAACACTATATATATATATTCTATGAATTTATTTAAATTTTATGACGTAGGTCACGGGGCTTCAACATTATACATGTTGAGTTAACTCAAATCGTTTTTTTGAACTATTTTTTTCTAATTAAGTTTTTTTAATTTTATTCTTAAACATTGAGCAGATTAAAAGTAGGACATCATAATTGTTTTCTATGAGATTATCCTGATCTTATGACTCGGATCGCAAGTTTGGAAGGTTGATCCAGGTTAACTCTGTTCATTTTTTTAGTCATTTTTAATTGATTTCTTTTCAATTTCACCCTTCAACAACTCAATTATTATTTTTTAGATTTTTTTTTTAATTTCATATCTTTCCATATTAAGTTGTTTGTGGATTGAGTTTTTTTTTTTAAAAAAAAATATTTCTTTTTATGGAGTTACAATAGTCTCATGGATTTAGTTTTTTTTTTCTTGATTTCAACCTTTAACATTATATCTGTTGGAAATGAGGATTTGTAATTTTTTAATTAATTTTTATGATTTTATCTTAGTTTAATGATCTAGGCTACGGGTTAAACATGTTAGCTCGGGTTGACATGAATTGATTGTTTTTTTTTTACTTTTTTTAATTAATTTTTTTATCTCATCATTTAACATTGAGTTGGTTGAAAGCTGAGTTTTATAAAATAAAATTTATTTGGTTTCTATGAGGTTATTCAATCTCATGACCCAAGAGTTCTAGGTTTGGTAGGTTAACCATGGTTGACTTAGGTAGTTTTTTTATTTAAAAAAAAATTAACAACTTTTTTATTTCATCGTTCAACATTAAGTTGATTAAGAATTGACTTTCATAATTTATTTTTATTTTATTCTCATAGGGTTATCACAGTCTCATGATCAGGATCACATATTTTATAGGCTAACACGGGTCGATTCAATATGTCATCATCTCAATATTTAAAAAACAATATCAACTAGTATATCACAATATCAACATTTCAAAAAAAGATTTTTGTCAAATATGCATCATATTTTAAGTTCATAATTAATTGTTTTGTAAACAAAAAACACATTAGCAATGCTTATAAATTTTTTTATGCTAAACAATTGATATGATCCACAGCGCAACGTGAGTCAATAATCTAGTCCTAACTAAAAAAGCTAAAAATTTCATGAAAAATAAGATGTTAAATTGTTGATATATCTATGTTATTTTATCGTGCCAAAAAAAATATTTGGAAATATTATCTAGGAAATTAAGATGTTTATATCTGTGTTTTGAAAGTCTTTTTTGAAAAGCATTTATTATAATTTTTTATATTTTGCTATATTATAGAAAACTAGTCAACGAAATTCATTTTCCGAACAAAGAAAAAAATAAATTTTAGATGGAAAAAGTGTTTTCCAATATAAATATTGAAAAACAATTTCCATGAAGGATCCAAAAAACTAAAGTGGTACAATAATTCATTATTATTTTATATAATAATAATAATAATAATAAATGTTTTGAAAATATAATATTATTAGAAAATAATAAATTATTAATATATTTATATAAGAAATAATATATTAGTATATATTAATATACAATATAAAGTATAGTAATTTAAAATATTAATGCATATACTACTTTAATTTATATAATATTATAGAAAATATATTTGAATACAAAATGTGTTATTATACAATAATTATTTATTTTAAATCATATAAATTGTGTTATAAAATTAGGATTGCATAGAAAAACAATTTATTTTCATTGTTCTTGAAACACCGAAAAATAGTTGTCTATAATTTTATATTTAAAATATTTATATTATATATATAGTTATATTTTATAAAATAAACTATATTATAATAATTTTTCTCACCATTATATATATATATCGTTTTTTCTTGTAAATGGAAATATTAATAAGTGATTTGCTAGCCTATTTTTCAAGGTATAGTAAAACATTAAAAATTATTTTTTAATTTATTTTATATAAAAATCATTTAAAAAAAAATATTAACATAATAGCCTTTATATTTTCAGGCCCATGATAAGATCAAGAAACAAACTAATATATCATCATTAATGGAAGAATGAAAACATTCAACATGACGGATAGCAGGACTTTTCAAATTAATTTAACAAAGTCGACGGCTTTGGTTATTGTCTGTATTTAAAAAACATTTCTAAAAAAATTATATTTTCAATGTGATTTGGCTAATTTTAGATCATTTCATAGATTTTGATTATTTCATTGTCATTATCATAATAACAAACTTTTAAAAAAGTTCAATCACAAAAGAAAAAAATAAGAAATCATTTAGAAGAAAAAGAGATAATGTTTTCAGTTGTGGAAAGGTTGTGGATCAATTTGAATTTTAGAAACAACACCTCCACACAATTCAAAAATAGAAAATAAAATAAAATAAATGAGTGGATAAATACAAGAAAATAAATGAAGGTTGTGGAAACTTAGACAAGAAAAGAGGACAAGTCCCTTTGATGTTAGTATAAATATAGCAAGTGTGAACAGTAAAAGAAGCTAGAAGGAAAAAAACAGAGAAAATAAATAAAAAGAATAATTTTATATTACTTGCTTATTGCGAAACCAAAATATTTATTCATATTTATTATTTTCATGTCTTTTACTTCTTTAACTCAAAATTTAGTTCTAACAAACAATATTATTACAACAAGTATTACTTTCATAGTGAGGATTCCACTATCATTTTCTGTGGTGCATGATTAGAAACCTGAAAAGTTCAATGGATTAAATTTTAAAAGGTGACGTTCAAAGATATTGTTCTATCCGAGTACCTTGAACTTGCAAATTTCTTGATCAATGAAGCACCAAAATTGTCAGATAATGAATTTGATCCTACTATTATGGCAGTTGTGGATGCAAGGAATCATGGTAATTTTGAGTGTGAGAATTACATCTTGAATGAGTTGGATAATACACTTTATAACGTGTAAAAACCATGTGACCCGAGTTTTGCTATGGGTCAGATTTTTTTTCCTACCAAAAAATTATATATGCAAGCTTTCTCAACATATTTCTATTCATAAAAAGAAATTTATGTGTAAATAAAAAATTTAATGCATACATGTAATCAACTAAATTAAGAATTATGTGTGTTAATAAATGAATAAAATAGTCATTAACAATAAATAAATAAAAAATAAAAAAAATCAAGAAATATTTATAGATAAAGATATTTGACCGCGCAACATAGGCTTTTGCTTTGGTTGTGTTTAATGATTTTGTTTAGCAAAATCAAATTTTTATTTAATCAAGCGATCATAGAAATGACACATGAAACTAATTGAATAAAATAAAAGAAAGAAATATTATGTAAGTTACACATATTAGAAATATTATCAAAATATAAAAATTTATAATTTATATAAAATAAAAAAAAATTATATATGAATTAGAATAATTTGTTCAAAAAATTAAATGCATATAAAATAATTAAAAAATAATTGTTATTTAAAAGAGTCTAAATAAACAAAATAAAAGAGACAAGAGGTGTTAATTTAAATCTAAATTAAAATTTTATTTTGAAAAAAGGTATGCAAAAGGCATAAATAAAAAAAATAGGAAAGAAAAAAAGAAAAAAGCACGACACCATTGAGCATTGACAAGCCAAGCCAATGCGCCTAGCCTATTTAGTATAAGCCTGCGTACTTGAGCCCATAATGTTTTTTGTTGGCAGATGGGGTGGAAAAAACAACCATTTAATGGTGGCCGGAAAATTCGGATTGAAGGTTTTATTATCTAAAAACTCATTTTCAATTTATTTTGACTCTAAACACCTAAAAATACCATAAGATCCTTATTAAATTAATTTGTGGCCTAAAAAAACCTAAGAAACCATCCTAAAACCCAAAATCAATTGAAAATAATTTGTGTGTGCTCATATGTGTTTTTAGGTGCTTTCAAGGTAAAAAACACCTAAATGAAACTCCCCTCATTATATTGAACCATCATACACCGAGATCTTCTGTTTTGGTGGTCGAAATTGATGTGAACGCCATTTTTCTCTATCTATTGTTAGAATCCAATGACTTTCCCTCTTCTCTCTTAAACTAGGAACTAACAAAAAAAAGAAAAATAAAGTTTGAGACCAAATTTGATGTTTTCAGAAACTTCAAATATTTGACGGACCTAATTCTTATAATTAGTAAATAATGATAACTATGGTGAGAATTTTGGAAAAATATTTATAAAACACCACTTATCTTCCTCACATGTTTCATTTTAGTCCTTTGTCTTTTGATTTTTCATTTCTTAATAATTTTAGCCAAATTAGCCTCCAATCAAGTCATCAAAGGGCAAGAAAAAAAAAGGATGAAAAAAAAAACTCATAGGCATAGTGAATCCATAGTGCCAATGAGTCTTGGTCCACAGTGCATGGGGGGACAATATTTCCCCCGTGCCTTTTAGAGTATTTGTAATAGTTCAATCAAAAGTACGGAGACATTATGAGAAGCTTTAGAAAAAAAAGTACACAGTTGAAAATGTTAGTATGAAACAGTTCATAGTTGATAAACCTTTAGAATTTAAGATGGTTGATTCGAGGATCTTAATAAGCCAAGTTTAGGAGTTTCAATTCTTCTTGCATGATATATATTCTGAAGGTATATCTTTAACACCTTGTTTAGAATCAAATTGCATGTGAAATTGAATTCAATTTCATATGTTATTTGAATTCAATTGATAACCTAACACAATTTTTATGTTTGGAATAAAAATACTAAACTACTAAATTGAATTCAACTATACTATTTGGAATACCTATAGAATTAAATTAAATTAGCAATCTTGATTATTTTACTTTTAATTTAAAATTACATTATATACCTTCATAATGAATAATTTGACATTGCGATAAGTATTGCAAGGAACAACCCACCATATTATGTCTTCTAAACAAACTTAAATGAGAAATTACAATCTAAACTATTCTAAAACATCTAATATTTAATTTAGTCCTCAAACTTTATAAATTATACATATTTGGTGCCTCAATATTTTTTTCAATTCAATTTTGGTACAAAAATTATTTTTCTAATTTTTTAGTCCATAGTTTAAGAGAGGAGAGAGAGAGAGAGATCATCGGATTTCAGCGGTAAAAAAAGAAAAATATCACTTATCAAAAAGGTCAATCTTTGTATCATTGATTTGATGAAAAGATTTCAACTTAGATGTTTATTTTATTTTATTTTATTACATTAAGAGTGCCTAAAAAAAGCAAATCTGAGATCGGAAAGACTTTGAGTTTGGGTTGATTTTGGGTTTTGAGACGGATTTTTAAGGTCTTGGATGAATTTATCAAAGTTACTGGATGGTTTAAGGGTGTTTTGGGTCAAAAATATATTGAAAAATGAGTTTGTGTATAAAACAAATTTACCCCTGATTTTCAGGTGATACGGTGGCTAACTTTGTTTTTCACAAAACATTGGGCTCCACCCAGACTACATTTAAAATAAATAAGCCTTTCTAAATGGACCAAACATTGGCCTAGCTTGCCAAACCCAATAGATTTGACCTGTTTTATTTTTATTTGTTTATAATTTTACTTTTATTAAAAAAATCATGTTTTTTTTACATTTAGTTTTTAAATAATTTTTTAATTTATATTTAAATTAATACTCCTCTTTGATCTTTTATTTTTGTATTTAGTATCTTTTAAAGAGTGGTTGTTTTTGAAATTTTTTGTATTTATTTAATTTTTTAATGAATTTTTCTAATTTATCTATAATCTTTTTTTTTATTTTTTATATAATTGATTTAAAAAAAATAAAAAAAATATATCTAAGTGCAACCTTAAGAGATATGTTTTTCTTTGATTTTCTTTGATCAATTTTATATGTGTCTATTTCTACTAACCTTTGATTAAATAAAAAAAATTAATGAATAGAGTCATTAACAACAATCGTGCAAATGAACTGTATTATAATATTAAATATCTTGATCTAGTGTCACCTCTTGACTTTTCTAGACATGTAATTAATTATTGTTATTTTTTTTATTTATTGACACAGATAATTCTTTATTTATTTTATTAAATATGTGTATAAATTTTTCAATTTACATTTAATATTTTTAATGTAAAAAATATATTAAAAAATATACATATTTAATGCTTTTATTAAAAAAAATCTGATCTATGACTGGTGAAATAGCTACTGCAAATTACTGTACAAGGAAATCATCCATGCCAATTTCTAACCCTCTTTTTCGCAGCCCAAAAGTACAATTGGAAAAGGAAATGATGCAAAGCAAAAGCCTTCACAGCTCGGGAAAAAAAGGGGTCTCACTGACAACATATCCATACACACACTCTTTGAGTGTAAACAAAAACAACTCTTTGACTATTTAAATTAATTTGGTCAATTTAATGTCTTGGTCTAAGGTTTTAATAAAACCTCATATAAGATAATGAGTTTTTAAATGGTTTAATAAAAATTGTTACTAAAATTCTATTGGCCAACTTTGAAAAATTGTTTGAATATAAAACCATGAATTTATAAGACAATTCACTTTAATTATGTCTTATATTTAATTGTTCATGTTTACAATTAGAAGATTACTTCCCCACATGTCCCACAAGGTTTTGTGAGGTCAACAATGACCAAGTTATTTATGTTACCAAATTATTGATTATTAGTGTCGGTCCATTTGAAATCTTAAAAGCATCCGGTTGGGGGGCTCAAAAACTGGTAGATGAAACACTAAATAAGGTGCTTATAAAACTGCAATAAATGTCCTCACTCGTAGGATCTTTTTAGTTCCCCCTTTCTTAGGGTAAACACAAATATTCACTAATGTTTCTCTTTGAGCCAAGTGACCCGCAGCTATAATTAACGAATTTATATCTGCTGTCAGTTTTCCGACGACAAATTCTGTCACCACATGTTATTAAACACTAAAAGCCCAGCAGGTAGAACCCAGACTAGACCTATCTGTCTCTTGAAAAGGTTGGGTGTGGAAAAAATCAAGTCAATTTTACTTGATTTGGCAGGTCAACATGTAAATAGTTAAAATCCTAGTTGATTTTGTTAAAAAAAAATCAAAATAATATTATTTTGACATTTTAAATTTTTTTAAATTGTTAACCCACTCTATTTATGATCTAAACCTTACACTAATAACCAATAATTCTATGTCGGGTTTAATACCTATATTATATATTGGGTTAATGATATGTGCAGTGCTCGTGTCCTTTCTAAAGTTCATAGATTTCTTTCTTGAAAGTGATTGTGATTTATACATGTACCAAGTGCTGCTGCTAGGGACATAGAAAGAGCCATGTCATAAGAACAAATTTGTTCATATATATTATTATTGATCTTGCATGATGACTTGACATAGAAACATTTAGAGTTAAGTTAAAGTGAAGTTGGTGAGTTTAATTAATTGTAATCTAGGTAGGTTTAATGTATAGTTTGTACACTAGACGTGGATTCACGCTACGTTATATGATCATATATAATTTTTTTTTTGTACAAAATAATGCTCAAGTTTTGTAAACGTGTTTTAAAGAAAAAAAAATATACGAATTAGGTTATAGCCTTGATCAAATCAAACTAATATGTTGATTTTATTTTAATTAGATAATAAAAAAATAGACAATAATAATAAACAAACCATTTATTTTTTAAAAAAGCAATTACGTAACTTTAGAAAAGAAACCTTTGGAATGAAGAAATTAAGTAAAAAAAAGAAAAAATAAATAGCCCTAGTTAACCTGAATTAACAAAATAGAAGTATAACTTGGATAATAAGAGGCGAGTTAACCTCAATTAACTTGCTAAACTAGTTATTCAAGTCATGAGATCAAGATAACTCGATAAAATTTTTTTTTAAAAAAACCACAAAGCTAATTGTTTTTTGAAAAAAAAGTAATCCTGAACAATGAAATAAAAAAAAAGAAGCAAAAAAAGACATCAACTCGTGATAACTTTTAAAATCCGTGATCCAGGTCATTAGATCAAAAACACTTTATACGGAAAAACTATGAAACTCAATCCCTAACAAATCAAACGTTGAGGGATAAAATTGAGAAAAGAAGTCAATTATAAAAAAAGTTCCAAAACCAAAATTTAACAATTAAAAGAATAAGGATAAAAATCAAAATCAAAAATAAATTACAGGGAAACTTTAAATTTTTTATTGTAGGGTGAAATTAAAAAGAAAAATAACTTTAATAAAATGGAAGAAAATCAAAAGAATGAGGACCAAAATAGAAAATAATAATATACTGTAAATTTGGATTGATGATAAAATTGATAATCAATAAAAAATATACAAAAGAATCAAGAAAAAAATTAGAAATTAAAATAATGTGACCAAAGAAGAAAACGAATGACACATTGGGATTGAAAGATGAAACCGAAAACAAATTAAAACATTATAAAAAAATCAAGAATAAAAATTTAGCAATCAAAATAATAGAGGCCAAATCCAATGAAAAAATAAATTAGGTGCTACTTTGAAAATTTGAAGGGATAGGCGTGCTAACCAAGGAGGAGAGAGAAAACAAAAAAGGTTGTCAAAGCCAAATTAGATGTTTGTTGATGACACATGTTAGCTAGTGATAGAGGGCCAGGTGTGGAATTTCAGGAAGAGAGAGAAAATAAAGAAATAAAATATAAAAGGTTGTCAAAACTAAATTGGATGTCTATTAATGACATGTGCTGAACAGTGATAGATGGGCTGTTGAGATTATTCAAATGTTGTCTTAGAAGCTAATGCTTGTAGTGAGTTATACTGTTCAAAAACCACGGCCAAAACTCTCATAAAAACACACGTCAATAATTTTTTTTTTTAGTAATATTTATTACTAACAAAAGTATCAATATGCCTCTCAGCCCACTTAATTTTTTTAAAAAAAAACTAAGATAAAACGACTAAAATGACCCTGTATAAAAGTTAAAGTTTTTTTTTACGGTAAAGGCTTCCCAATAATTTTACTGTGGAATTATAGTTGAAAACCCCAAATAGCCACCAAATAGCCACCAAACACCAGTTTAGATTTCTTTAGTTCTAAAGGCAATTAAATATTTTTATCGTGCATAAAAAGGTAAAAAAAAAAAAACTCGCTTTTCCTAACATCCAAACCAACCTAAATTTGTGTTGAGAGGGAAAATTCGTGTTTTTACTGTTCCAATCTACCATGCTATGCTACTGAGAATTTCACCCTTCCATTTTAGTTTATTTTGTTATAATGACATAACTTTCCCTAGCTGTCCTTACTTTTCTTTAATTCTTCCTATGGCATGAATTAAATGAGAAATGTTCCGCTTGTGAACCATCTTCATGAAGGCCTTGAAGCCAACTAATTTGATCTAATGAAGATGAGCTACACAAGATCGAAGGATAGTAATCACAAGGATTTTCATATGGAACTTTGGTCAATGGCAATAATTGGAGTAAGACCAATTGATTAAACCATGATTAATTAGTTTAAGGTTGTAATGACATGAATTTTATTAAGATGCTTGATAAAATTAATCCATACATTAAGCTTCCAGTGTTCCACGTTGCAGATATGATAAGCAAAAGTAGACGACTCCATAAAACAAATAAAATATTAAGCAAATAACCCTTAATTAGGTGGGGACTTCTTTCCTATAGTTTGGCAACCTACGATCATATTAGCTTGTATTTACTTGAAATAAAAAATAAATTAAGTTTTAAATTAAATCTGTACTCTCACCTAATGATGTTAGGGCCTACCAAACCTTTTTTTTCCTTGGAGGGGTTGTATGTATCTATTTTTCTTAAAATTCAAGCCTCGTGAGTCGTGACACTCTTGTTCCACCAAACCATATGGTTCCCTTTCTTCTTCTATTGGTCCAAAAAGTTTAAATCCACCCATGGGGAGACGTATATCATGAGAAAATCATTACAATAATCTTGGTTGTTCTACAATATTTCAAAGGAGCCATTCATGCTGCAGACAAGTCATCCGAATAATCTAAACTAAATCAAGAGAAATCTTCCTTGCTGATCTTAATAGGGCTAAGCCCACGTCATTTAAATTGAGTACGAGATAATTAATTCATATCATAAACCCACCTCATCTCCATAGTAATACTTGCTATACAGATGTCATGCGATACATTACATTACGGGCTAGGTTAATTTTTTTTAATGTAAAAACAAAATTAATGTTAAAAAAGATGTAAAAATCTAAAATTTTGGACAATGAAATAAAAAAAGAGATTAAAAAGGGAAAAAAAATAAACAAGTTTGGGTGAACTTTATAAACTCGGATTAAACTCTCAAACCCGTAATCCATTAAATTTTAGACCTTGGCTCAACTTAGAAGCTCAACATCTGAAGAATTAAATATTGAAAGATAAAATAAATTAATTTAGTTTTCTTAAAATCCTTTTAAAAAAGCTAAATTTAACAAAGAAAAAAAATTCAATGCAACCCCTAGTGTTATTTTCAAAATGAATTAGAAAAATCTCATAGAAAGCAAATTAAAAAAACAACAAAATACTATAGAATGAAAAGAAAAGGAGTTTAGAAAAAGAGAAAAAACCAAGTAAGCCCTGGTGAACCTCATAAACTCGGGTTAATCTTTTAAGCTCACAATCTATTAAATTGTAAATATCGGGCTCAACTAATAACCTAAAAACCCAACCAATTAAATGTTAGGGAGGATAAAATCAATTAATTTAAAGACAAAAAAACTGAGGTAACCTGTGTTATTTTTAAAATCCTATAGAAAATAGATATGAAAAAAATAAAATATTGGAAGATGAAATAAAAAAAACTTTTTTTAAAAAAAAACAAAGCATACCCGAGTAAACCTGGTAAACTCAAGTTAATCTCTTAAACTTATAATCCATTAATTTCAACATTCGGGCTCAACTAAGAAGCTAAACTCCCGGCCAATTAAATATTGAAGGATAAAACAACAAAACAAATCAATCTAAACAAAATTTAATGTAAAAAAATAACAGTAATAATAATAAAAAAAAGGATTAGATTTGATAGGAAAAGATAAATAAAGAATGATGAAATTGTAAACAAAATTTTTTTCAAAAACCACATAAAATAAAATAAATAGTAATTGAAAGAATGAGAATCAAATCTGACAAATGAAAAAAATTAAAGCGGGATAAAATTGAAAAAAATCATTAATTTTATAAATTTTTCCAAATAGAAAAATTATAATCAAGAGAATAGAGACCAAATCTTAATGATAATAAACCTTAGGGGCTGACTTGAATATTTGAAAGGCCAACACAAAAATCAAGGAGGATAGAAAAAAAAAAGACCACACGTGCCAAACTAGTAATAATTATTTCACACGCGTCAACTATACATGGAGGGGATGCCAGGACGCTCCAGTCAATGCCCTAGAAGTAAGGGTGTTCACGGTTCAGTTCAGTTTGGTTTAGACTAAAAAAATTAACCGAACCGAATTACATTAATTTTGGAAAATATTAACCGAACCGGACCGAAAACCGATTCAAACCGAACCAGTTCGGTTCGGTTAAATCCGGTTTTTTGGCAAAAAAACCAGGAAACCTAATCCTATCATTTAGACTCCCCCAAATCCCCTCCTCCCAGCTTTGAAAACCCGAACCCTGACCCGCCAACCCAAAACTCCACCTGGTCCTTTGACTCTCTCATCCAAATCTTAGCAACCAAATCTGAATCCGTCATCGAAATCTACAAGAAAGACCTGGAGGAACTCGAATCCAGTGTTTCTATGATCTCCCCGCTTCCTTCGAGGTCAGTACTGCCGTTGCTCAGGAGTTCGTTGGACAAGCCATCGGTGATATTGGATCCTCCATGTGGAAAATCATTGTCCCATATGGCTAGAAAATAGAAACTATTTCAATCTTTCAGTTGAATTGATCAAATATGTGCGAACTACCAAGTTTTTAGATACTTGAGATAAAGATGACTTAAGCCTTTAAATGTCCATCGCCAATCTTGCAAACGACAAACAGTATAAACAAAAGGAGATTTATACACACAAGGCATTTGATCTCTTTTATGGCTGCCCCACTACTTTTCGTATGTATACAGTTGCTTATTTGTGTTAAGAAATTGGGAAAAATGGGAATTAATTGAGAGGAAGATTGAGAATTTCTCAGGGCAAGGAGGCGGCTTTTTGTGAGAGTCAAAGGCAGGAAGGTTATGTTAATTGTTAGGATTAGCTGATTAGGTTGCTAGCTATTTATATTTTATACCATAAATTGTTGTTAATTATTTAGTGGGTTCGGTTTGGTTTGGTCCAGTTTCTAGTTCAAAACCGAAACCGAACCGGACCTGTTAAAATTTATGGTTTTGAAAATCGGTTTAATCGGTTTTTTATTTCAGTTCGATTTTTTCGGTTAATTTTTCTTCGGTTTTATTGGTTTTCTCGGTTAATCGGTTATTTTGAATACCACTACCTAGAAGCAAGGTTTCAACCACTGAACGACGTCGCATGCACTGTTCGAATCCTGCATGCATTGTTCACGTGTCCGTAGTTTCTTTTAAATTTTTTTTTCTTATTTATCAAATTACCCTACTACCTCTAATGACATTCAATAATTATAAAATAACCAAAAGTAAAAGACAAAAAAACCCCTACATCAACGACATAGATTTTTAAATTTCAAGGGCAATGAAATAATTTAATTGTATTAAAATTAAGTCAAAGACTAAAAAATCCCTTGACTTAAGTGTTTGTTTTCAAGAGTAATATAGTAATTACATTGTACAATAAAAAATGTTAAAACACTAATTAAAAAAAACCTTTCTACCCGTAAGACAAGTTAAATGAGTTTTAGAATCCAAGGGCAAAACATTTTGCAATGCAAATTCACAATGAAATATATATAAAAAAGTTAAATTGATTTATTTTGTTGTCTCGCTGTCATTTTGATATGTTCTCATTGTATATGGGGTTCAGCGTTTGGAAATAAAATTCATCCTTGTAGTCCAACAAAAAAATAAACTATACAAAACAAAACTAATCTTTGAGATTTGAAAATTGATATTGAAAGAGAGAGTATACACTCTCTAACTAACCACAGACAAAACCTGCAAAACCTGCTTGACATTAGAACCCTATCCCCATAAACTATTTTTTTTAGAGTTCTTCTACTCTCTGAATTTAATTACCTAATTAATTATTAATTTGGAAGGGATCGAAACAAATGCTCTGATGAAAATTATCTGGGCAAGTGAAGAACAGTACACGAAACTGATTATATTTACAAAATGTATCTGCTTTTGATAAAATATTTAAGAATCCAATCAAGTTAAATAAGTTGAGGAGGATGTAGCTTGGAAGTCACTCCATATATATAGTATTGTTATTTCTAGACTTTAGAGTATATAATCTTACAAATGGATATTATTGTGCTCTAATATTTAAACTAAGATTATTAATTAGGGTATTTTTGAAATAAGACAATACTCTACCATGGCTTGGCAGCTCCTCCTTCCTGGGACTTGAGGGCCAAGGAGCCATATGTCCTCCTCAAAACGGGTCCCTTTCCTCGCATATCATTACATTAACTGAAGGGTCCAACATTCTCATGGTATGGCTCTCTGCCCTTTTCCGAGATAATTTTACCTTCTTTAGCTTTTGTGGCTTTAATTTCCCCCTTTTCACCTTTTCCACAACTGTGCATGGAGGCTACAAATGCTTAGAGAACTTTGTACATTTGCACAACAATTTTAATTATATTAATTTGTGTTTTAGTTGTATAAGTACGGTATTTAGATAGTTTTGTTATTTCTTTTATCCGTGAAAAATGAGTTTATAGTACTAATTAAATTAAAATTAGAAAGGTATGTTAGTTCTCTTATTAATTTCAAGTTAGAAACTAAAATTTTTGACAAAAAGATTTTTTTAAAAAAAGAGAAATAAAAAAGGGGGAGAGAAAAGAAAAGCATTTAAAATGATGGGTGCTGTATTTGGCCCTGGTAGTAATGGGGGGGCCACATAGAAAACGACCAGAAATAATTGAAAGCTGAGCACTTGTTTTTCTGCTACAGAATGGTGGTGTGCTGAAAGCAGATATTTATTTATCAAAGACTGTGTATTATTATTATTATTATTATTATTATTATTATTATTATTATATAATATATGTGTGTGTATCTATCTATCCATCTATAAGGTGGTCCTTTAAGGGGGTCCACGTGGCACGGCCGGCAAGGGGTGGCCATGGCCACGTGGTAGAAGTGGTCCAAATGGATCAACAGTTGTTTGAAACGTGACACGTGTTCTTAAAGGAAAGGTGACAGGCTGTTGACCAAGAAGGCATGGAATGGAAGAGGGTTTAGAGTGTGAATTCATTATTATTTGATCAAAACTTGGCAAGTGAATTTACTTCCAGAAACAGCGAGATTGTAAGAGGGTCACCTAAAATATTTGAATTTTTTTATATATAAAAAATATATTATTTTAAAATAAATTCTCATGTTTATAGTAATCCTTTTTGGTAGTAAAACAATTTTTATTTTCTTAATAATAAAATACTAATCTAATCCCTAATTGTCAACTGCAGGATTATATTTGTTGGGCTTAGAGAGGTCGCCGGAAAGAAAAAAAGAGTGTTGATGTTTTTTTGCTTTTGCAGCTACTGCATCCTACTACTACACAAGTGATCATGAAAAGTGCTTTTGGATATAAAAGTGGCAATTTCAGCTTACAGCTTTTTAACAGTAAATTTCATGACATTTCTCAATCATTATACATGGTCAAGATCCAACGTGAGAACTTTTAGATGGAAATTCTTGAATTTATAAGGGTTATGAAGACTAAAACCCAACTAATATTTTCATTATTTGTTGAACTTCAGACAAAAAAAAAAAAAAAAAAAGGACTCAAATATCGTCAGTGTCCACTCTTTAATTTATTCATAGCTAGAAGTGATTAGGCTAAAAGCCTATTGATGAAACCCCTTTTATTTGCCAAGTCATCCAGTTCCTTTTTTTTTTTTTTTTTCCTATAAGAATTCAAGGCTGCAAAGGCTTAGGATATCCACAATCGATGCAACTTGGTGGTTTAAAATTTGATGTGGTCCAGACGCACATTTCTGGCATGAACAAATAAAACTTTTAATAGTATTGTGTAAGAAGAAAAGAGAGTGCTGGCGTTATCAAGAACTACAACAATTTAGCTGCGGATAAGCGTAGAAATAGAGGGATTCAGATTGAACATGCAAGACATGGCCTAGGTTGTTTTCATTAACTACTGTCTTCTTCTTCTTCTTCTTCCCTCTAAGTGAACTCAGGATAATAGTGATACCAAAAAATGCTCAATAATAGAACTAATCGAATGCAATTTACTAATGTTCTAGAGTAGAAGGTTGGTATAAATACACAACACAATACGATCAAAATATTGATGGAATTCCTTTCATCAACAACTTCCCAATAAAAAAGTAATTTGGAGCATTACCATCAATATCAATTACCATGTCCACAACATTTTCAAGCTCAACATACAAAATAACCTATATAAACATCTTGTAGCGACACATAAAAACACTCCTAAATTTCATGCATTTTCATGCTATAAAGTGACATGATTTTAAAAAAAAAAACTATCAAAAAAGTTAATGAACATTAATAAAAAGGAAGTAATTAAGATTTTTCTAAAACATTTGCGAACAAATTGATTCTATTATACATTTGAGATCCAATTGAGAATGAGTATATAGATTAGGTTCTCAATTGAGATTACTTCTAATTTTTTTATTTTCACTATTTTATTTGTTTTCTAATTTTTATGAACTAACTTTAAAGCTATCTCATTCCAATATATTGTATATATGTCTTGCATGAATTATAACATTAGGAGATTTACATAAGGTTCATTCCTTCTAAATCTAATTGTAATATAATATCATTAGTTATATTACTCATTTACTTCTAATTCTTTTTTTTTTGCATTTGTGATCGTGCGATTAAATTTATAATCTCTCTTTTAATAAGGGTTTTTTCTATCTTTTTGACACCCTAACATTTTTCCTTTTATCTCTCTCAATCAAGTATTCACAAGATTACTGAGTTAATTGCACACATAAATACGCCCATACAAATAAATATAAGTAGCAAGTGAATAGTATTAAGAATAAATCTAACGCCCACACAAATTAAGAGAGATATGATAAAAATGATTTCCTATACTTCAGCTATAGGATCTATCATGTATGTGATTTTATGTACATGATTAGATGTATTTTATACTTTAAGCATAATGAGTAGATACCAATCTAATCTAGGTGAGATTCACTTGAAGATGCTTAAAAATATTATTAAGTGCTTAAGAAGAACTAAGAATGTATTTCTAGTCTTTGGAGGACATGAATTAGAAGTTCATGGTTTTTTAGATGCTAGTTTTCAATTAGATATTGATTATAGAAAATATTAGTTATGATATGTTGTTACTCTATGTCATAATCCATTTCTGGGTTATTTAATAAATTTAATTTTTTTCCAAAATAAAAAAAATAAAATAAAGGCTGTCGCTGTGGAGAAAGTAGGTAGAGGATGATTTCAAACATATAGAAAAATCAAGCTGTAATTTTGAATGAAATTTGAAGCCTAATTGTATCCCATTATACTCAAGATTGAAGAAACAATGCAAATTCAAGGTCAAATTAAATGACTATTGGATGAATCTGCATAAAAATTAAGTCTAAAGATATAATTAAATTTTTAATAGGTTAATTTGAATTAATCATGGGCCAAATTAAAGTTTAATCATGTTAAGAATTAATTTAGGTCCAATTAAAGGATTTAATTAGGTGCAAGGACTTAATTATATTTTAAAAGGGTCAAATTAATTTTATTAGAAGCTTAATTGGTAAAAACTTAAGTTTGGGAGCCCAACTTGGGCTTAAATGAGAAGATTGAAAGTTTAAGAGATCAAATTTAATTTTTACCAAATCCATTAATTGAAATCAAAGGCAAAATCACAAAAAAATTAAAGTTTTGGGGTCAGTTGTAAAAATTTACAGCCAAGAACCCATCTGCAAAAGATGCTAAACTATATAGACCCAATTGATCGAAATCATAGGTAAAATTGAAGAAAATTGAAAGTTTAATGGTCAATTAGGAGCTAAATTGAAGAAATACAAGACCAAGGATAAAAATAGAAAAGGCGTCGAAATCTGGGGCTAAAATTAAAGCTTTCTATGGACTAAATTGCATAAAATTTAAAGATTGAAACCAATCAGGAATGTAAATAAGATAAATCAGAAATCAAAGGACCAAAATGAACATTACCAAAACAATATCGTTTGGGTTACTGTTCATCTTCTTCAATTTTCTTTGAAATGACAGCTTAGGAAGGCTACTTTGCGGGTGTATTTAATGCCATTAATCTCCATCAAATTTGACAACACTAACACCAAAATGATCAGCTGACATTTCTCTATATCCTAATATGGCCCATTTAGACCGATTGACAACACAACGGTTGTGGCATAGGCCTAAAAAGGACAACTCAGACAACTTTTAACTGTCAAATTTGATAGTCATGGTGCTTACTTTGAACTAACAATTAAGATATTTCCCAGCCGAATAAGGGTCAAGATTTGGCACCATTAAAGACAAAACATCCCTCTTCCACCCTCTATAAATAGGGGTGGATTTTATGGCATGAGGAGGAAGAAAATCAAGTCTAAAGTCGATAAAAAATCAACTTCTTCCCCCCATTTCTGTTGTTAGGTGATAGTTCTCTATTTTCTCTCTATCTCTACCAGCACCACCACCTCTTACATCTGCCAAAGGAAACTATCAATAGACTAGCTCCTCCCCCAGCACCTTCGTGGTCCAACGATAAAAACCACCAACACAGCCACCACGAGCTTCCCCTTTTCTTTGCAAGTTCTATTTCTTCCTCTTCCAGCTGCAACTAGCACCAGCAACCGACTTCACTACCTTTAGCCACGTCGTGAATAGTGGAGAGTGAACTTTTCACTATTTCTATTCAATTACATTGAAGCAATTGTGCCAACTGAGTAAAGAGTTTACATATTATTACACAATATATACTCTAGACACATGAGTGTGTAAGAAATTCTTGAGGAGAATTGATCCCTAAAGAATTAGAGAGCATGCAAACTCCTAGGGGAGTTCCTATGTGAACTGTTAGCAATAAGATATTCTAGTTAAGCTACTACGGTAGGAGATATAACATTGTTCATTGTCTCAACAAGTAAGGTAGTATAAACATAAAGGGTTTATGGTAAGAGATACTCCTCTTGTAATTTTTCAAACTAGTGAAAAATTGTTTATCTTGTGTTTGGCTACCATGGAGGGTTTTTTTATATGTTGAAGAGTTCTTCAAAAGGTTTTTTCTTTATAACCAAATATCTTGTACATCTAAGTTTTATGTATTTTCTATTAATTAGGTTACTGATCAATGTTTGCAAATTGCTATCAGATCATTTGTTAATGGATAGTAAACAGGAAAAACAATTTTTAAGTGGTATCATAACATGTTGACTCTATAGGTGTGAGATATTTTTTCTAATTGAAAATGTCAACATTGAATTCACCAACATAATTCAATGGTGAGAACTATGCCTACTAGAAGGTTAGAATGAAAGCCTTTCTCAAATCACTAGATGAGAATGTATGGCACTTAGTAGAGCAAGGGTGGATCAAACCTAATACTCCTTTTGCTGAATAGACCAAAGATGATGCTGCTAATTGTAAATGGAATAACAAAAATTTGAATGGTATATTTATGGTAGTTTCTCCTGATGAGTTTAAAAGAATCTCTATGTGAAACAACCAATGAAGTTTAGGATATTCTTAAAGTTACTCATAAGAGAACTAAAACAGTGAAAAATCCTAAATTATAAATATTAACCTCAAATTTTAAGGAAATTAGAATGTTGGAAAATGAGTATTTTTATGAGTTTTATGCTAAACTTAATGACATTGTGAATTTCATGTTCAATCTAGAAGATAAAATGGATGATGCAGGAATTGTAAGAAAGATCCTATGATCCTTACCTAAAAGGTTTCGGCTAAAAGTAACAACTATTAAAGAAAACAAGGATCTTGATACTATACATGTTGAATTTACATTGCCTAAGCAAAGGAAAGGTAAGTCCATTTCACTTAAATCTTCGAGGGAAAAATATGACTTCTCTTCTTATGATGATCTTAATAATAAAGATATAGCTCTCACAGTTAAGAAATTTAGAAAATTCATGTTTAAGAAAAGTAATATTGATAAAGGCAAAAAGGTCAATGATTTTGTCAAAATAAATGAATCAGAAATATTTAAGTGTTTTGAATGTTTAAAATATAGTCATTTAAGAAATGAATGTCCTAATTTCAAAAGAAATAAAGGAAAAGCTCTTAATGTTACCTTAAGTGATGAATCTTAAAATTTTAACTCATCTGATAATGAATTTTCTTTTGTTGCTCTTTCTGATCCTGTTAATAGATCTACTAACATGATACAAACTGTTGAGAAATCATATGGTTTTAACACAAATCAGACTGTTAATAATTTTAATGATTTAAATATTACTTATGTTGTTGATGATCATGAACTAATCTTGTAGGAAGCTTATGATGATTTGTGTGAAAAGTTGTGAAAGTCAAGAAAGTGAACAAGAAATTATTTAATAAACTGAAATATATGAAGAATAAGAAGAAAAATCTAGCAAAAACTCTAAAACTATCAAAAGTAGAGATATCTAGATCTCTCACGAAAATCAAAGCATTTGAGAATGAGCTGATTATATGAAAACAATCACAAGAACTGTGAGCAACATAAAAACTTGATGAGTTGTTGAAAGCTCAAAGGGTAACTACTAATCATACATGATTATGATACATGACACATGAAAATTCCATCAATAATATGTTTGTGCCCTCCTTCTTCATAGGAATTATCTTTGTAAAAAGTGAGGGACCTTTCATGCTTGAAAAAAAATTAAATAACATCAAAAAAATATAAGTTGAAAGATAAGTTTATTACTACCTATAAAGATTATGGAATTAAGGCACATGTAAAAAAAATTTGTTTTGATTTAGGAAACAGATTTGAGAGTAAAAATCAAAATCTAGGCAAGACTGGATGATCTTGATCTTTGACATCAATACCTTTGTCATATTGATTTTAGAGATTTTTCAAAAAGAATTAAAAAGGAAGTTGTATGAGGACTACCAAATCTGCAACACAGTCAAGACAATGATGTGTGGAGCATGTCAGAAAGGAAAACAAATTAAAGTTCAACACAAAAAGATTGCTAACATTTTAACATCAAGACCATTTGAATTATTGCATATGTATCTAATGGGTACAACTCAAACAGAGAGTCTTGGTGGAAAGAAGTATATCATGATCATTATAGATGATTATATATTTAAGATATATTTGAGCTATACTATTAAAAGATAAATTTGAATCTTTTAATGTTGTAAGGAAATTGATTAGGACAATTATAGACATAAAAAGATCTTTATATCTCTAGAATTTATAGTGATCATAAGAAATAATTTGAGAATACTAATTTTTTATATTTTTATGAAGAACAGGGTTTACATATAAAATGCTCTACTCCAATTACTCCTCAACAAAATGGTGTAGTTAAGAGGAAGAATAAAGATGTATAAGAAATGGTTTGGACAATACTGAATGGTAAGTGACACGACCAAAAGATTGATGTCTTTTCCTAAGTATAGGAGTGTCGAAGTAATAAATAACCTGGTAAGACCGGGGTCGAACCACAGGGAGGATATAAATTATAAATAATAATAATAATGATGATGATGATGATGATAATTTAAAGAGGACTTTGAGATGTAAGATTAATGTGAAGATTAAATAATGATAAAAACAATTGTCAAGGTTAGAGGATCCACTAATGGTATTTCAAACATTATAGTATAAACTCTTTTTATTACTCAATTGGAAACCACACACAAAATAGGTTCCAATCACATTATAAATTGTTAACATGATTACTTTAGTTATCTTATTCAAATAATGCTAATACTTGTAAATGTTGTCAGGTATTCATGATTATAACTTATGTTAACAATAAGTCAAGTTTCTTTTATAGCGCAAGTGTCGGTTATACCATATGGTTGGATTATGAAAGTGCCAAGTATTTGTTGTATCAAGGGTTAAACAACATAAATCTAGATTAATCATTTAACAAGCAAAGTATTAAGAGTGAATAAAATAACAAATACAAAACATGTTAGTGTCAAATATTAAGGTCCATGTTGAGTTTATACTATACTTATTCTTACACCATTAGTGTAACCTTTTCACCTTGACATAATAAACTTAACTAAACATAATGAAAAAAAAAACATAAATAAACAAGATAAGAACATAAATAAGATATAAGTTAACTAAGTAAAGGAAAGGAAAGGAAATGAAAAGCATAAACAAGAGATTAATGAAAGCAAAACTTAAGCATCACAAAGAAAGAGAGCAAGAACATGATCTTAATCTAAAAACAAAGATGCCTAAATGCATGATAAATGCCTCCTTTTATAGGCTAAAATTTGAAACTATTGATTTGTTGACTAATTGTTGAGTGGGTGGCCATATCTTGACTTAGTGACAATCCTTATCTTCTTGTCTGAACAAAATATCATTGCTAACATCAGAATTTGAACAGATTGTCCCCATAAAAGTTTTAGGAAATTATCTCAGCTTTCCAATTAAAAAAATTAGGTGCATTTGGACTTTTAGAACTCGAGATATGGGTTGAACACTGAACAGTGTCTGGGTTACAGGACAAATTCAGACTTCTCCGTTGTTGCTATAATTTGAACTTGAAAATGGCCTTTTGAATCTTAGACTCCTCATGAAAGTTTTAGGTCTATGTCTTATCTTTCCATCCATATAGAGCAGACCTAAATCTAAGTTCTACAGCTCCAATTATGATCCAATAACCGAATGATGTTCTAATTTGAATCTAAGTTCTACAGCTCCAATTATGATCCAATAACCGAATGGTGTTCTAGTTTAAACTGAACCAGCATCTTTTTTCTAAGCTTGCTCTTTATCCTTTCATTTCAGTATTTAAACTTATCAATCAATCCTTTAATTTATGTGATAGGCCTATATTTAAGGTGAGCATTTACCTTAAATTAAAGGTATCTTATATTATTAGACATGTTATTATAAAACATGATCTAGTTAAGGAGTTATTGATACTTTAAGTGCAAAATAATGATATAAAACCTTGATAAAAATGCACTTTTAAGTACTAATCAGTAAGAAAGTTGCAATACACTTTTGGGGGGAAGTTGTCAACACAACTACCCATATTTTAAATCATGTTGTATTTAGACCAGGTATAAAAATAGCCCTTATGGTTAGTGGAATAACAAAAAGCCTACAGTTAAATACTTTAGAGTGTTTGGAAGTTTTTGTTGCACCTTGAGAGATCAAGAAAACTTATATAAGTTTGATAATTAGAGTGATGAAGGAATGTTCTTAGATATTTATCACTCAATAAAGCCTATAGAGTCTATAATCTGTGGACTAAGACTGTCATGGAAACAATTAATGTGGTTATTGATGATAATATAAAGGAATATGTTAGGAACAATTTTAATGATATGTTTCAAGCAGCATAAAAAACCTTATATGAATAGGATGAACATTATGAGGAAGGAAGTTCTATACACATGGTTGAACAGTCTCAAGAAAAAGAACCTTCCTCAAGGATAAAGCACAAACATCCTAAGAAGAACATAATTGAAAAAATAGATGAAGGTATAAGGTTGAGAAAAAGAATTATTAACCAAGTTTTATATATGTATTATTTGTCATAGGTTAAACCTAAAAAGGTTGAAAAAGCTCTACAAGATGAAAGTTGGATCAATTCCATGTATGAGGAACTAAATTAGTTCACTAGAAATGATGTATAAAAGAGTTGGTTCCATGTCCTCATAGTCACCATATAATTGGAACCAAGTGGACCTTCAAGAACAATTATAAAAAAATAAAGCAAGACTGCTGGCACAAGAATACTCACAAGTCAAAGGAATCAATTTTGATGAAACATTTGTACCAGTAGCTCATTTGGAGTTTGTTTGCATATTGTTTGGATTTACTTATCACCAAAACTTTAAACTATACCAAATGGATATGAAGAGTGATTTCCTGAATGAGATTTTACAAGAAGTGGTATATGTAGAACAATATAAAGGTTTTACTAATTATTTGTTTCCTGATTATGTGTATAAATTAAAGAAAACCCTTAATGGTTTAAAACAAACATCATTAACCTAGTTTGCATGGTTAACAAAATACATGTTAGATAACTATTTTCAAAGAGGTTATGCTATTAGGACACTCTTTATAAGAAAAACAAGTAAGGAAATACGCATTGTTTAGATTTATACTATTGACATTGTGTTATGAGCTGCTCATGATTCACTCTCTCATGAGTTTGCTAATGAGATGAAATCTCACTAACTTGGTTTGAATGGTTAACAAAATACATGTTAGATAATTGTTTTCAAAGAGGTCATGCTATTAGGACACTTTTATAAGAAAAACAAGTAAGGAAATACTCGTTTAGATTTATACTGTTGACATTGTGTTATGAGCTACTCATGATTCACTCTCTCATGGGTTTGCTAATGAGAAGAAATCTGAATTTGAGATGAGCATGATTGGTGAGTTAAACTTATTTTTTGGTTATGATAATGGAATATTTATTTCTTAATCAATGAATACATGAAATATGGTTAAGAAGTCTGGTGAAAGGTAAAAGTCATGTTCAAACCCTCATGAGAACTTCTATCAAGATTAGTGCAGACCTTATAGGTAAGTATGTTGATTCCACACTTTATAAAAGCATGATAGGAAGTTTGCTTTATATAATTGCAATCAAATCTAATATTGTTTTTAGTGTTGGTGTGTGTGCTAGATTAAAGTTTAATCCACAAGAATCATACCTTATTACATTCAAAAGAATCTTGAAATACTTAAGTGACACATCTGATTATGGTATTTGGTATTCAAAAGACTTGAATTTGAGTTTGGTATGTTACTCAAATACTAACTGGGTTAGTAACGTTGATGATAGAAAAAGCATAATAGGAGGCTATTTTTATGTTGGTGGAAATTTGACAGCATGGATGAGCTAGAAATAGAATTCAATTTCATTATCCACTATTAAAGCTGAATACATTGTTTTTGGAAGTTGTTGCACACAACTTCTTTGGATGAAAGAGATTTTATAGGATTATGATTTTACTCAAGACACTTTGATTGTTTATTATTATAATTCTAGTGCCATTAGTATCTCTATGAATCTTATGCAAAATTCATAAACCAAGCATATTGACATAAGACATCATTTTATTTGACACTTGGTTAAATAAAAAATTATGACATTAGAACATGTTAAGACTGAACATCAATTGTCAATTATGAAGATGACAAAGAAAGGTTTTATGAATGAAGATTGACCTTTGAGGTAAGAATGACAAAGAAAGGTTTGACAAAATGATATGTTTATCTCACTCACACACTCACATCCTTATTTGATTAAAAAATGAGATATGCTTTTATGAATGAAGATTGATCTTTGAGGTAAGAATCTCTTTTTAAAATTGTCAATTATGAGTGTTTTTAAGCTAAATATTGGATTACCTTATTAAGGTCTATATCTTTTTCCTTAGTGTACAAATTAATACACATATGAATATAATGATAGATGACATAGTTATTTTTTTTAATGCTCAACTGTTTTAAAGAAGGTTATTGGCTAGTCAAAGAAGGTCTTTAAATAACAAAATAATATGTTTTAATACAGAGAAGCCAATGGTACTTATTAATAAAAAGAAAAGAAATATGATTTGATATGACAATGTCTTTTTCAAATATTGACTTATTATTTCTATTTTCGCAAATCATAAAAGTCAAATCAGTTCTTTTTTTTTTCTGTCACCTTGATTTAAAAGTCCATGTTTTGCTAATATCTAAGGCAAAATCATTTGTCTCTTTTCTCTCTTGATATACTATATATCTCTTGAATAGTCATTCAAATTTTTCTCTTCAATATTGCATTCTAAATCATTCTGGAAAAATGGTAAGTTTGAATCTTGATCCAATAAAAAAAACATGTTGATTTGATCTTGTGTAATGTTAAAATTGAAGTTTCTTGAAATCCTTATTGATGAATGTTGTGTTAATTTATGCAGGGTTAGTATAAGATGAAAGCATAAAAAAAAACCTAAACCATCTTCATCAAGATCCTCAAATGAACAAGAGTAGAAAACCTCATCTTATAAGAAAACCCTTGTTCACCTTTCTAAGATTCAAAAGACTGATGAGAAAGATAAAGGAATGGCCAGTTCATCAAAACTTGGAACACATTTGGCCAAGATGGAGCATTTCACCTTACCTGAGGCAAAAAAAACATATAGGACAAACTTCTCAATAAAGAATTTATTAGGAGAACATGAGGTATCCATAAGAGATTTATATGATACTATATTTGCTTTCATTGAAGAGATTTTTAGGAAAAGAAAATGGAAAAATTGACTAAAGGGATACCTATTCCATATATAGAAATTGTGACGGAATTTTATGCTAACTATGAACCATTTGACTTAGATGACAAGTCAATCACTTTCAAAGAAAGGGATCAAACCCTCACCTTGTTCCCCTATATCATTAGAGACTTTTATGGCTTGCATAAGGTTAGTAATTCGAGTTTTCCTTATAAAGAAATTGGGATACCATCCAAAACCTAAATGAGTGATTTTTTTATAGGACCTAAATGGATTGCCAATTCACTAAGGTTACCTATAACGTCGATGTTAGCACCCAATAGACTGTTAGGACAAATTATCCTGACAAACTTGTGGCCAATTGCTAGACATACAAAACTGCCAATTAAAAAAACCCAATTCATGTATGTAATTATGACTGATGTACCCATTGATCTAGGTACACATTTTATAAATATGATTAAAAAAGCATTCTCTGAAAAGGAATGAAGTCTGCCCTTTGGGGGTCAAATCACTAGAGTAACTAATCTGACTAAGGTTCCTTTATGAGATGTTAAAACCATAGTAAAAATATTTGGCAAAATTCATACTATAATTATTGTGAAATCTAAAACTATGGTTAGTAAGAAAAGAACTTTTCGCTAACGAGTCAACTTCATCTTAATTAGAGTCACTATCAACTATCTCATTACTTCCAATAATCATAGAGGAATTTTAGTCTTTAACCGACACATTTGATAGTTTTACAAGAAGGTAGGATCAAAAAGCTGAAGAAGTTGACAAGCTACTCTCTAATATCCAACAAGATGTGGTACATGTTAATGACATGCTTGTATAATTAGGGTTAGATGTTGAGAAAATCCATCATACGGTTGTGAGAGATGATGATAATGTGAACCTTGATTAGTGCCAAATCAAGGGGGAGATGAGTTAATGGAATGTATGATTATGGTAGCTTGCAGTCCTTTATAATGGTTATTTTCAGCATTTAATTGCTACTTTGTTTTATTCCTATTGATTTTAAGTCTTGAATTGATTTTAATGGTTTGTAATATTTTGGATAAGCATAGAAACTTTTATGTTATAGCTATATACAACACTTTTAATCTAAAGTTCATGCATATGCATTATTATTTGAATAATTATTTAAAGTTTTTGCATAAAAGTACCTTTTGAGCAGGTTATCAACTGTTAGCATAATACGAATTATGAACTATTAAGAACACTGACAATTGTTCATATGCTAATTAATTATGTCTACAAGAATTTTTGTTAGATCTTAACTTGATGCTTACAAATTCTTTTTTTTTTTTGTGTTTTGTCACAAATCAAGCCAAATATAGAGATTATAAATGTAGTTTTGTTGGCTTAAATTAGTGAAGATCTTTTTACAATTGGTAAAACGATAATTTATTTAAGATAGAAGTTTACATAGATCTTCTTTGTGATTATATCTAATTAGTTTAGTTAATATAAGAGATAAGTTTAGATCGATAGAGAAGAAAACGTTATCCAAAGATAACTTTATTAGTGTTTTTGTAAAATATGTTACTAGTCTGTTACCAATATAACATACTAAGAAGCTTGAAGATTATTTATATCCTTATCATATGAGACATGTATATAAGGAAGGTTAAGCTTGAAGAAAAATGTGCTTCAGAGGAGAGTTTCAGAATATGAGAGCATCAATTATATCGAAGCAAGTATGCCGACCAACTATGTTTACATAGAGTTACATAACATAACTTTTGACACACGAGGAGTGTGTAAGCAATTCTTGAGGAGAATTGGTTCATAAAGAGTTTGAGAGCATGCAGACTCCAACGAGAAGTTCATGTGTGAATTGTTAGCAGCTGGATGTTCTAGTTATGATGATAATAGTTTGAAGATCATCAGGTGTACTGGTAAGCTACCGCAGAAGAAGATATAATGTGGTTCACTATCTTAAAAAGTAAGGTAGTATAGATGTAAAGGGTTTATGGTCAGATCATTTAAATTTTCTTTATTTTCTATTTATTTTATTATTGATTAGTGTTTGCAAAGTGTTATCAGATCATTTGTTAACATATAGTAAACAAGAAAATGGACTTTCACATTGTTCCATAAAAGTATTTACTATGCCATCAACATATATAGTTTTATTGGATCATATTTCCATATAAAAATGTCAAATCCTTACAAAATACTTTGAACCTTTAGTTTTTACAAGTTCGGTTGCATTACATGCTCATTTGGGACATCCTCATATTTAAGTTCATTTGTACTAAATCATTGAATTCAAACTAAAGAAACATGATTTAGTGCATGACTAGTTAGGTGGCTCGCGCTACGCTGCGAAACAAATTTTTTGCATAAAAAATTTATATATAAAAAGTTAAGATCCAAGAGCGTTAGGTCTATCTACAAAGCTAAACCCAAAAGTCTTGGGTTTGGTTACAATGTCTAACCCAAGAGTAATATTTATAATATTAATTATAATACCAATAATAATATTTTTAATATTAATAATAATATTAAACTTGCATAACCCAAGTTTAAGTGGGTCTGCCTACAACGCCAGGCCCTAAAGCTTTTGATGTGAGTTTGACTAAAAGATCGTGTCATAAAAATGTGATAACTAAACAGAAGAAAATTAATATTACAGAATGAAATTAAAAAAAAAAACCTTAAGTTATCTTACCAAAAAGAAGCTACTGTTTGTTTGTTTTAACTTGTATAATGACATTGAAAGCCATGTTTTTATATCAAGTAGTCTAAGACTATTGAGTGTATTTATTATTAAGATAAAAACCTGTCAATCCTAAAAATAATGTATTTCATTTTCAGACTAGAAAAGGCTTAATTCTCTCTTGTGAACAATGATGGATAGTGGACCTGAAAGAATGATGGAAATCGATTGGAATTTAGCCCATATTTTTTTATTAGGAAAAAATTGGCTCAAAGGCCGCTATTTACACTTGGTGGGCCTATATGTATCAATTAGAATAAAACAAAAAAAAAAATATATTGTCTATTTATATATCCATGGTATAATTATCGAGAGACATAACCAGGGAACATAATCACTGAGGGGAAAAAAATTAAGGGTCATTATAACTAAGGGACAATGCAATCGAGGGATATTTATTTTAGATAAATAAATAGATAGTGCAGGAAGAAACAAAAAATATATCAAGATCATCCTTGAGAAGAATATGGTAGCCTTACTGCCTTAGGACTCGATAGTGTGAACAAATAACTGAACATAATAGCATACAAGCATTTTAGCAAATACACAAGCAAGTTTCTAGTTTTCAGAACTAGGGTTTCACATTCAAGGTTCCACTCCTTTAACACATAGTGAAAACGTAGAATTAAATAAAACCACGACAAGAACTCACACAAAATATCGTTATCAGCCTCTGTCCCTTAATTTATTTTAGTTAATTATATACGTACATGCAATACAAGCAAAATATTTATACGGTGTTTCTTCAGGGCTACTAGAGAGTTACATGATCATTAATTTTTAAATCTGTAAAATTAGTCGAGGTATACGCAAATTACCCGAACACTCACATTAATCAAAATAATAATAATATTTCCATGGTTAATGCAGATATAACACTTTATATTTCCACAAAAACATATAACTTAACTTTTAAAAACAATGAAACATGTGCAAACGACAAAAGAAAAGGATTTAAAGATATATAAATGCAAAAAGAACTTTGATACACGAATGCAAATCACAATATATGTGTATACTATAAAATAAAACAAATTCAGACAAAAAATTGAAAAGAAAATTTTGCATAAAAAATCAAATATGAAACAAAAATAAAAATTGTATGCAAACCTTAATTATTAAGTTTCAGACCAAAGCTGTGAAAATGAAAAAATTTAGGATAGATTGGTTTTACTCATAGGATTACATCTAACAACTCTAAACAAGTAATTTCAAATCCAGAACCCATGCATAAAAGCCAATTTTCATGAATTTCAAAGATAAAGTAGCAATCAATTAGGCAATTTCAAATTCAAAACTTGCAATTAAAAAATGTGAATCTTAATTTGAAAAACTAAAGCTAATTTAAAATAAAGCATAAGCATGAGTTCGAATTTAAATTTAGAAGTTCAGAATTTCACCTTTAATAATACAAACAAACAAATACGATGATTGAATATTGCGATTAATACAAACAAACATACTAATAGAGTATTTTAGTCAGTATATTGCGATTAATTTTTCTGACTGAATATGTTATCGTCATATCTTTAGATAAATATCGATGAAAATATTCCTTTGGTATATATCAAGGGAGTTACAATAGAAAAAAAAAAACCAACAAATATGATAACTTGTTATTTTTATAGACAAAATTACTTACAGATATAAATTCGTTGATTATGTTATAACCTGACTTTGACCCATTTGCTTTTAATTTAATTTTAAAGGGATTAAAATTTAAAATTAAAAGATCAAAAATTAATTCTGATTAAAGGTGTGATTTGTCAACTTGTAAAAAAACTATGGACTATAATATATTTTTGATATTCTCTTCTAATCTTCAATTTAAAAAGATCATTAAGATAGTGATAATTATTTATTTATCAAATTTAATTTTAATAAAAAGGAATGAATTTGTCTCTTATACTATTAGAACACTGTAATACAAATACAGATCCCCTACAAAAAAAGAGAGGAGCCATTACAAGAAAACCGAAGACTTGGTGCTTCACAACACAAAATACCCTAAACCATCATTGTGCACAGCCACCCCAACAAAAGGCTTTGTGCTTCACCTTCTTCTCCCTACTGCCGTCCCCCCATCTTCAGAATCTTGCCATACACATTTTTTTTTCTCCTCTTTGTTGCCAAAAGACACCCTCATTTCCTCTCCCCCCACAGACCACGCAGCTGACAAAACTCAACCAGCAACAGCACCGTCTCCTGTCCCTCACGGCTCCCTCTCACCATCACTGTCAAATACTACCAACCCAGAAACAACCCTCAATATTCACCCCTGCCAGCAAGCTTCAACGTTCGTTTTCTGGCCAATGTTCATCATTTTTTCAACTGTGGGCAGCAGTGGTTGCATTCCTCAGCCACTCCAACAGCTCCAACCGTAGGCAGTTTCAGCACAGAGAAGGACTTTCCTCAGAATTCAGCTCCAGCAGCAACTTCTTCTCTTCGGTCCAGCACTTAGAGCAACACCAACATCACAAAGCAGCAACAGTTGTAGAAGATCATCCTCCAGCAGCAGCTCTGCACCAGCATGGTGGACGAGAGCTACATCAGCAAAGTCTTCAGCAGCCCATCGTTATCTCCTGTTTCAGCCATGAATGACAGCGACAACACTGTGAGCAGTAATAGCAGCAGCAGCACGGTACTCATGCACTCTCCCAACCTCCATTGAAGTAAAATTTAGAAGCTCTCCGCAACAGCAACCCTATCTCCACTGAAAACATCAAGTTGTATTTTCAACTGTGAGCAGCACCCCTGTAAACTCTAGTCAGCAGCCGGGGTTCTTCTCCTCAGCCGAACACCAACCTCCAGCTGACAGTAGCAGCAGCCCCGTCAACTCCAGCAAGAGTTCCTCTCCTCAGCCGAGCACCAGCCTCCAGTGCCAAAAAAAAAAAAAAGAAGAAGAAGAAGAAGAAGAAAGAAAAGGAACTGCAAAACAATATGAGCTTGGCCTGGGCCTACGCCCAGCCAATTTTAGTTTTTTGTGCTAAGAGTGTATTTGGTAAAATATATTTTTATATATTTTTTAATTTTATTTTTAATTATTTTGATATCTAGTCAAACAAGTTTTTAGAATATCAGAAAATTCTAAAATAATTTAAGGATTTTTTTTATTTGTGAGTCCATTATATTTTTTTTGATGACTTCACTGCATATTTAGGTTGTAGACTTTTACTATGAAATGCAAACCTAGTATGCAATACATATCTAACCTTTTTTCTAAAAAAATATAATAAAAAGATATGTTTTGCTTCTAAATCCAAATAACTGATTAATTCATTGGTGTCAGAGTAAAAAATATCATACTTTTTTGTTAAGTAATATTTATCAACGACAGAGTTAAAAGTATTCGTAGTCGAATATTTACTAACACCAAAGTTAGAAATATTATAAGTGGACTATAAAAAATAGAACAAAACAAACCCTTAGTAATTTAAGACAAAATTAGCAATGTAGACGATCTAAGGTAGAACGCTTAAGGGCTGATAGTATCTTTCCTTTTGCGTAACCAATCTCGTACTATAGAATATTTGATAGCCAATTAGGGTTCGTAGTGACCGTAATAATAGGTGGTGACTCCTTAAACCATACCTTTTTCTCCTCTAAAAAGAAGATGTCAGATATATGTTTTTTTTCCATGAGAATTTTAAAGGTCATCATGATATCGAGTGCAACAAAATGACGACTCCACTATGAATTTTAGGACTATATTTTGGTTTTTTTCTTATTATTGCTATTTTGTTTTTTGTGCTTATTTGTTTATTTTCTTCCCTTTACTGTTTTAGCATGCATTCCTATTGTCAAGCATCATTTTAAAAGCACACACCTTAAAATTTAGGATAGGTGAGCGAAGTAATGGTACCCTAATGACTTTAGCCTAGGCAAGAGTCGTGAAACCATCCAACTCTCACTTGATTGTTTACTTGGAAGTGATTGATATGCCGATTTGATATTATTCAGGGCCTTTATCTTCACTCTCTTTGTACGCCTTATATTAACCTTATAAAGATGATTTGTGAGCATGCGAGAGACCCTTTGAGACTAGATAATGACCTACCCCCTGATACACTTAGCGACTAAAACCCACCTACTAGGTTACACCCTGTGTAATCTCACTATGGCAAGCCCAACATATGACATCTTGAATTCCAAGACCGTGGGGTGGCAAATGGTCATCACATAGAAATTTTACAAAGACCTAAGTTATTACAGTTAACAAAAAGGAATTGTCTTGAATTGGAAGCCAAAAGGTTATCAAAAGCTCAAACTTAGGCAATACTAAACAAGGATCCCCTCGTTGGCATGATAATGACATCGGGTTCCTAAAATCCATGAATAACGACTGTTGTCACTCTATGAAGGGCAAGTCCACATTGAATATGCATTTTTCTTGTTGATAACATCATCTCTTTTGCATAATTGCATGATTGTCATTTAGGAGGTTGAAATATAAGTTTCCTAGTGAAACACACCTATTACACTCAACTATATATATAAAAAACAAATGGAAGATGAAGAAGCCTAGTTGAAAGCCCAACATTAAAAAGAGTTGGAATGTCTTAAAAAAGAAGTCGCAAGGCTTACCAGTCTACTCGAACAGGCCTTGAGATCTAAATCTAGAGAAGCAACATTTGCAGCTCAACCTCTACAGATGCCTACAACTCCTTTTCAATCCATATGTGCCACCTGAATCTCAACAGGTTAGGTATTTCTAATGTGTTCAACTAGCATGTTCCACAAGAACGTTGTCTACTATTGACTTTACAATGAAGGAATCTTAAAAGAACAAGATGAGGGAAATTGAGGGAACTAGCATATATAATTGGTTGGAAAAATTGGCTGCCCTGGAGGTAAAAATGAGGGCAATTGAAGGTTGTTGAGATGTGTTTGGTGCCTAATGTGGTCATTTCTAAAAAGTTTAGAGTGCTAGAATTTGTCAAATATACTAGAACTTAATGCCTTATAACTCATCTCAAAGCATACTACAACAAAATAACTAAGGTATTTATGATGAGAAACTGCTTCTTCACTTCTTTCAAAACAACTTGAGTGACACTACCCTCATTTGGTATATGTGGTTAGACAATACTAAGGTAAGAAAGTGGAAGGATGTGGTTAATGCCTTCATTAGACAATATAAGTTTAATATAGATATGGCCTCTAATAAGTCAAGCTTGCAAGCTATGAAAAAGAACAACAAGGAGTTCGTAAGGGGATGTGCCTAAAATTGGTGTGAGGCAGCTGCATAGGTTAATTCTTATTTGTTGGAAAAAAGATGAACAATTTATTTTTCAACACCTTTAGGGCCTCGTACTTTAAATATTTGGTTAGAAGTTTTGCACAACATTTCACTAATTAGGTTGTTATAGTTGAGAGGATTGAACAAGCCATATGGTTAAGAAAGATTGCTGACTCAATTAAGGAGAAAGGTTTCATTAGAAAAAGGAAAGAAACTGAGGTTCAAAACATCCAAGATGGTTATAAAGGCAAAACAAAGAATTTCCTACCCCTAACTTCTCCACATCAGTTCCTAGAAATCTAATATCTAGAAGATAAAGCTACAATGTTGCTAGGCAAAATAAAAATAAAAATTGGTCTACATATGACCCCAACTGATTATTGGAAAGAGGTCCTTATTAATGAGTTTGTAAGAGAGGAACAATTGGGAGATTCTAGAAAATTCTAATCAATGGTTGCTAAGTGTTTAACCTTTTTATGTATTACCTTACTAGTGATCATAACTCAAGATGTTGACATAAGATCTTTGTTATTGAGCCTCTTTTTTAAAGTTTCAATGAAATAATGAGTTTTTTCTTTAATTGTATCTCTTCTATTGATTTACAACCAAGCATTATTCATAAATCCTAAAAAAGATTCCCTACAATAACTCATAAATACACCTTTGGAGCCTTGCATGATCTCATTAGACTCAATTCACTTCTTTTACCAAAATCTTTTCCTTGAGTGGAATTTTGAAAAATTAAACTTGCTTTTTTATTTCAGAAATGATTTGATGCTTATTTAAAAAAAAAAAACATTGTGGCATTCTATTTATAGAATGATAAATAAATCAAGTAACTCTTTTATCAAGGTGATCAACCTCTAAAACTAGAGAAATGAATAGAAAAATGAATCGTCACCCTCACACCATGACTCTTGTGCCATTTTCTTAAATGTATACATAATGGTATGTAGTGGATTTATTGTTCATGGATTCATTATATACATCTCTTTGGAAAGTCCAAACTATCACACTAGATGGGATCAAAGTTTATTGATATTAATTGTCTATTCTTGAAATGAGAAAAGACCATTTTTGTTATCCTTTTCACATTCTAAAATATATTTATCCCTTATGGTTCCTTTTTGAGCCTAAATAAATTTTCTTTCATAAGAAAACCCCGACAAAGATCACACCTTATACTAGGGGCAAATAAAAATTTAATGATCAATAATGATAAAAAAGTCGCGAGAAAGCCAAAAGACAAAAGAGCCCAAGAGACTCAAAAGCTAGAGGGCATGCCTAAATCTAAAGAAAAAGCGATAGTCAAGACAAAATAAGGATGCTTAACCAAAATAATGAAATAGAGCAAATAAAAGAAATACGGCAAAAAAAAAAAAGATTGAAAGACATAAAGAGTCAAATTGATGATAGTGATCTCAAGCCTTTGAAACCTTGAAACACTTTGTTCTTTTCATTTTCATTCAATTTTTTAAGGCTGCCATGATGTCGGGTGCGACAGAATGGCGACTCCATTAGGGACAATAGGACTAAGCTTTGCGTTTTGTTTGTTAATTGCTATAAATATTTGTTGTGTTGTGTTATTTGGTTATTGATTTTTATTTATTTATTTTATTTATTTTTATAGCTTTAGCATCCATATTTATTCATGTCGTCTTACATATATTGGATATGAATTTATGCCTTCACACACCACATATTTCATTTTAAATATTCGCTATATCAACTTTAAGTTAAATAGGGGAGTAATGATACCCTAATGACTTTAGCTTGGATAAGATTTGTGAAACCATCCAACTTTCGCTTAATTGTTTACCAGATAGTGGTTGGTATGCCTAACTGATATTATTTAGGGCCTCTATCTTCACACTACTTGTAAGCCTCATATCAACCTTTTGTGAAAAATCACTGAGTATACAAAAAATCTTTTAAGACTAGATAGCAACCTACCCCGAGCATTCAATAACTAGAACTTACCCTTTAGGTTGTTCACTATGTAAATTTCATTAAGGCAAGCTTAACTTAACATATAACATACTTATTATAGGATTTTTTTGGGTGACTTAATGGCCGTTAATTGTAAGATCACAATTGTTGAGTATGAGCTTAAAATCTGAATCATTGCATATGACTAAGGGAGATTGCCCTAGACTGGATGTTAGTGGGACAACGCTGCTCAAAGTGTCAGATGCGTAATAAACAATGCCAGTCGTTTGTTTCCACTCACCAAATACTTAGTCGATGAGACAAAATTTACCAAGATGTATGGGAGAATTTTGCATCTTTTGAATGTTCCAGTGCTTCCATTAGCCATAAAAGCCCTAATTCATTTTTAGGATCCTGATTATCGATGTTTTACATTTGGGAATATCGATATGGTACCTACCATTGAAGAATATAGTGTCTTGAAAGAATTCTCTAAAGATATCTGTAAGGTGTCCTTTCATCGAAAAATTAAGAATACTATAGAGGAGCTTGTTAAACTACTGAGAATCCATCAAATAAGCCTATAAATAAAAAATAGCTATAGGGGTTTGAGATGGAAACAACTAGAAGAATTGTTGATTGCTAAAAAGTCTAATCCGGGTGCTAAATTGGAGGTATACATAATATTGGCTTTAGGAATATTTTGGTTAATCTTGTGTCCTTTAATTGTTGGAATTATCAGTTTAGAGGCAACCAATTTATTTTTTTGAGTATGAAAAGACCAAGATTAATCCTTCTACTGTGGTATTGGCTGAAACTTTCTTATGAGATATTGCAAAAGGACTGGAAAAGGTTCTATGAGATATTGTGTTTCATTGTTATTCATCTGGATGGTAAGTCACATAGAATCCGAGACACCAAAATTCATAAATATTTGGGTCACTTGAGCTATTTGTATCAAGTGAATGGACAAACTTTTTTGAAGATGAATGGAGGGTAAAATTACAAGGACTTCCATAAAGTAATTTTAATTGGAGAGCTCCTTGGATGAAAAATGTAACAAACCTAATGGGTTGTGGAAAAAAGCCTGGGTACCATTGATTGGAGTGACTGGATATATTAGCTATGTGCCTACTATGGTTGCAAGACAACTTAGGGCATATAAAGCATTCCAAGAACAGTTGGTATAGCTCAATTTACCAGAGTCAACAAAGGAGCTACCATTGAGATGATGAAGAGCATTAAACAGGATTGGAGATCTTTGGTGCTAGTAAAAATAGAGACCAAAGTAAGGAATCCTACTGTTGGCGAAAGGTATCTTAAATGGCGTAATGGAGAGGTCACTTACGAGGTAAAAGTTTCTGAATATGTGGGCATTCGAAGAAAAAGAATGAACTATGAAGAAGAATTAAAAGAATAAGTAAAATTGTTATAAGTTGAGCTTAAAACAAAGGAAGAACTGAGAGTGTATTTGGAGCAGTATTTAGCCAAGGAAAGGGCTGTAAGAAAAATAGCTGAAGGAGAAAGGGACGCTATGAGTCAAGACTGGATAAAGGCAATGTATAACTTGGAAATGCAAAAAGCAATTAATCAGGACATGACATCTTATATGGAAAAAGCTAAAGTTAAGTATTAGGAAGAGTTAGCTATCAAGACTCAAGTTGCACTGAACATGTGTTTGGTAGATATAGATAAGCTTAAAGACTAATTGGAAAGAGTTGAGATTGAAATAGTTAGCACTAAATAGGCAACTAAAATTCATGAGGAGCTAAGAGCGGAAATGAATGACCATAAGACCAAAGCAGAAGCACTAAGATTTAAGCTGGCTAAAGAGAAGTTAAAGACCACACAGTTAATAGAAAGCCAGAAAATGATAGAACAACACAATCAAACATTAGATGTTACCAATAACTTTCTGTCTAGAAACAACTTGATCCATGCTGAGAGGATAGGGGAACTACAAAATCAAATTGATCGAGCCGCTGTAGAAGCTAATTTGTTACAAGTGGAAGCTCACCAAGTGGGAGATGAGATTATGTAGTATCGAAGAAGCTTGGATAGCACTGATCTTTTCTTAAAGGCTATAGCTAATAAAGGCAGTGCTTTTTCTCCTATAATAGATTAGATCAATTTTTCACTGTAAACTTCTGAATAAGTAATAAAGGGCTAAAACCCACATTTTCAATTCAAAAAATGTGTATATTGATGAAAGCCCAAATGATAAAAGGCTAAGCAGGTCTCCTCTCGACATCACAACAATGATATCAGATTCAAACTCATACCACATATCCAAAGTATGACGGTCATATGTCATCAACGAAGAGTGAATCCATATCCAATAAATTGCATCCATAATCTTGCATTTTTTATATATTCACTTAATATTCTATGTCAACCGGTAATTCTATACTAACCGGTAATTCCATACCAACCGGATATGCATACTAACTAACCGATAATCCCATACCAACTGGTAATTCATACTAACCAACAGGTAATCTCATACCAACCGGTAACTCTATACTAACCGATAATTTTATACTAACTGGTAATTCATACTAACTACTCGACATCCCAATTATAAGACCAACAGTTTCTTCATCTACTTTTTCCATATCAACATGTCATAAACAACTCATAACTAATAATAAAACTTTGAATTTTAAAAGAAAGTGATGAATCACTTATCGTCTACTCATGATGGCCCAGCTCCCTCTACCTTATGCCCTGCTCCCAATACAACTCCTGAATCAATCAGATTGCACTACATTATTAATCCATTATCATTTCTCCTACGTGTCTAAATTTGAAGCACGTAATATATTTTATTTAATTGGGGTTTACACCAAAATTTTCATTCATTTGTCACCTCATTTTCAACACATAGTTTTAATCAATTTTCTTCTTTTAACTCACTTAAATAAGTTCTCCCATGAACTTTTCCTACCATTTATTTATTAATTCCTTCTTTTCACATTCTTATGATGTTTCTTCACTTGTTCATATTTTGAATACTTCAAATAAAATAAAGAACATCATTTCTCAAACATAAAACAATCAAAACCTCATTCCTATATTTCCTCATCCTTAATTACAAGTTCTTTTCTTCAAAATTATTCAATTTCCTTCTTAATTACTACTTACATTCACTATTTCTATACTATTCTACCTCAATTCCATCATGTTTACTATTTTTCTCAAAATCCCCAAATTATCATAAGAATCCTAATTTAAAAAAATCAAGATTATGAAAAATTAAATCAAATTTAATTGTCATTGTTTGATAACTTACTCCAATAAACCCAAAAACACTTCATTCAAGTAAGAATCTAAACTTTTCATGCTTACCAATCTAAGTTCTCCTAACTTTTCTTCTTCTCCTAGTGTGGCCAGCCCTCCTCACCTTTCTTATTTCTTCCTTCACTTGATTCTTCCTTAATTTAATGTTCCAAGTCTTTCAATCTTACAAGTTTCAAAGCTCTCTCTCTCTCTCACTTTTTCTTGTTTTTCTCTTAACTTCTCACGTTCTTCCCTTATTTTATTTTCACATTTGTTACTGCCCAGTCAGCAATTCATAACAAAAAAGGGGCTGCCTAGTTTTATTTTTAATGGAAAATTACCATTTTACCCTTAATGAGTCTTTCTTCTTCCATTTGACGGTCCTTATCCTTTGATAGCACTACCGAGCTCCGTTCATCCTAAAATTTTAACCAGATTTTATTCAATATATTTTAGGGTTCTTTATTAAATTTTAGCTCAATCTAATGGTCGTATTTAAAATTACATCCAATAACGTAAAACTAGTCAAATTGTGATTTTTCCTCAAATTTTTGAATTTCTCTAAAAATTATAAAATTTTAACCCAAGCAAAGGAATCATATTAGAAGGCTCCATGTAAATTTGCAGAATTTTCTAATAACCCGATCGAGAGTTAGAAGTTTTTTTCTTTTTGTTTTAAATGAAACTAATCAATTAATAATTTTTCACCCAGAGGTTTTACAGATCCACTAACATTATCTTAGCATTGGAAGAAAAGTGAGAAGAACCCTACCATTAGGAAATTCTTAAAAGAAAAAAAGTTCAAACCCTGTCATCAAGAAGAAAATTTTTAGTTTCTAGTTCAAGGGAATCGTCAGATGGGATTTTAGGTCAATCCAACCAAAAACGGAATCTAAAGGATCGCCAGATCATGATTTTAGAACAAATAAGTTGTACATGATTTTGATAGTTAGTTTCTGGTTGAAGGGAATCGCTATAAAGACAGAGTTTCACATCAACCATGTTTTGAGAAAATCAGTTACGGAGGTTCGGTTTTGTTTATCTATACAAAACTTATTATACAAAGCACTTAACTAGTTTTTTCCCCACAAGTATTGTAAAGATGGAGCATCTGTTGTTACCTATTTTTGGGTCCCCACAAAAAAAAAGAGAAAAAAAAAACAATATATTCGGAAGAAAACAAAAAATAATAGCAGTGAGAAGAGGATACCAAAGCGATTAGAAAATGACCAAAAATTGACAGTATATTTTTGACTGATGAGAGTCTTGTTGACAAAAAAAATTAATTTGAGGAAGAAAAGTCTAAAATTAGATGTTTATGAACTCAATTAAATTTTATTTAAGGTTCAGTTGAATTTATGGAGGGTTTGATTGCAAGAAAAATTAATTTTTGAGAGTTGATTTAGTCAAATTAGAGGCTTAATTGCATAAATATCAAAGTATGATGACAATCAAGGACTAGATTGAAGAAATCCAAAACCAAAGATCTAAATAGAAAAGGCATGTAAATATAGGGACTGGAATTGACTGAGTAAAGGGTTTGATTACAATGTTTCAGAACTTTAGTAACCAAATTTAAAATGGCTATTCCCATCACACAAACGGCATCATTTTCAGATGCTATTCATCGCCTCCTTCGCCTTCTTCCTCAGGAACTGCTTCTAGAGTAAAGGTTTGAAGTCGTTTCAGTTGTTTTTAGATGCCGTTTGGTAATGAGGTTGCGTCTGCGTTTTGTTTAAAACGCAGATGCAACCTGTTTGGTAAAGGAAAAAAAACAATTTACTGTTTATGGGTCCCACAGTGTTTTTGCGTCCGAAACGCAGGGGAAAGAAAAGCAAGCAATTGCTGCTTCTTGCACACTGTTCATGCTAATTAATTAGCATGAACAGTGTAGCTAGCTCCACTGTTCCGGTTCAAAGCTCAAAATGCATTGAATCAGGTCCGACCCAGTAAAACAAAAAAAAATTATTTTTTATTTTTTAATTGTGTTTTATTCGAAACATTTGTGTTTAACATTAGTCAATGACACTATATAAATTATACAGAGATCGCTTGATGACGTAACATTTGCAGATTTTGATCGCAAGCTCAATTTTTTTCCTGATTATATTTTACCTGATGTTGTTGCGCGCTTAAGAAACCAAAAAAACTGTAGTCCTTGTCGGATGTATTTCATATGTGATGGAATTGTAGATAGTTTAATGGAACAATAAAAAATATTTTATATAAAGTATTATTTATTTCATGATGTAATAAAAATAGTTAAATCTATAATATTTAAATTAAAAACAATCAATATTAATATATATTTTTTAAAATTATTTTATAACCTCAATTTCAAAAGCATTATTAACCAAACACATTAAACTACTTTTTATTCAATCTCAATTTCAACCACAGTTTTAACCAAACATACATAAATATCAAATCAATTTAAGCCAAAAGTACTTTTTATAAAATAATTTTTTTTCAAACCACAACCACAGCAACTACCATAATATCAAACACACCAACTATCGTCTTCTTCGCCTTCTTCCTCAGGAACCGTTTCTAGAGTAAAGGCTTATAGTCGTTTCAATCATAGGGTTGCTTGGCATTATCTAGCTATAAAAGCTAGAGAAGAATAGAGGAGAGGTGGAGGAGCAGAGAAAACTGGGAGGAGAAATGGGAGAAGAACTGGAAAAAAAAAAACAAAAGAGGGAAACAAAGGGTGAGATCGTTATACTTCGTCTTCAGTAGCAGCTCCAGAGCTCCATCTTCAACAGTCGTTGCACCAGAAATAGGGCACTCCAGGATAGAAATACAGGGACGAACTAGGGAAGAGAACGAATGAATAAAGGAAGGATTATACAGGGAGAACACGAACAAAGATACAAACACAGAAAATGCAAAAAAAACACAAAAAGAAAAAAAATAGAGAGAAGGAAGAATAGAGAAAGAACTGAAGAGGGGAGTAGCATCGACCCATCAGCTTCACCATCATCTTCATCCCTAAGAGCCCCTTCGCCTCCAACTACACCAGGTAAGCTTCTTTTGTTCTTCCCTGCTTGCAAAAACAATTACCCTGTCACTGTGCAAAGCATGCGTGAGTAATTCACGAATGCACGCACAGTGACTGGGCTAGTCACCAGCTTGGGTTGGTAACTAGAGCAGGCTTGCTGGGCCTAGCCCAGCATGTTCAGGCTGAGCTAGACCCAACCCAAAATAATAAAAAAAAACCAGGCCTCGACCTCAGGCCTTGCTGGCCCAATCCCTTTTATTTTAGTTTTTTTTTTATTTTAATATTTGGCTAAACGAGCCCCTTTTTAATATCAGAAAATTCCACAAAAAATTGTGAACCCTTTTTGAATTTATTTGTAGGTCCCTCGTATTTTTTTATTTTACATATTTTACTGTATACCTAATCTATGGATTTTTACTGTGAAATACAAATTTTGTTCTTTCTCTATAATGAGATAATGAGGCACTTTTTTTTTTTTTTACAAAAGGCCACTTGACTCTTTCAAGACAAAAAATGACATTGAATATTTTTAGCAGTAAGATAAGAAAGTAATGATGATCTTCTCAAATTAATCAACAAGACATAAAATTTTCAGCAAGTATATAGGTCACGATTCACCATAAAAGCTAAGTTACGTAAAATTCTAGAAAAAAACTTCCATGGGCCAACTTGAGTGGGCTAGAAGCCTAACGACCAAAAGGATTCAAATAAAAAATAGCAAAACCTCACCAATCAAGCAACAAAGAGATTGAAAAGAAATGAGGGCCTGTATTTAAATCAAGTTAAGATGCATGCATATCATCTAATTTCAACGTATTGAACAATGTGTTTTGAAAATTCATAAGAGAAATCCTCGATAGGATCCATAAAAAAGGAAGGCTACCTCGAAATGGCTAAGAATTGAAAATGGTTTTGAAAATTCTGCACTTTTGAGAAATTTTTGACCAAGGCAGGCCGCCCATGTGAATTAAGCCATTTGAAAAATCTTCAATTTTTTCAATTGGCAAGGTTACCTATCACATTAAGATCCTTTGAGTTTTTCACCTAGGCAGGTCTCTTATAGGAATTAGATTAACCTGAAAAAAAATCTTCATATCTTTCATTAATAGATAGGTCACCCATTATAATGAGATCAATGCTGAAAAACTTTCATGTTTTTTCACTAACGGGAAGATTGCCCATGACAATTAGACCACTTCTAAAAAATCTTTGTTTATTTTCACCAACGGGCAGATCCCTTAGAACAATTAGACCACTTCTGAAAATTCTTTGTATTTTTTACTAACAGGTAGGTTGCCTAGAACAATTTGACCACTTGTAAAAAAAAAATTTATTTTTCACCAACGAGCAGGTTGCATCGAACAATTTGACCACTTTCATGAAAAATCATCGTATTTTTCACCAATAGGTAGGTTGTTTGGAACAATTAAACCACTTTCGAAAACTATTTGTATTTCTCACCAACGAGCAGGTTGTCTGGAACAATTGGACCACTTCCAAGAAATCTTCGTGTTTTTCACCAATAGGCAAATCACCTGGAACAATTAGATCACTTCTAAAAAATCTTTGTATTTTTCATCAATGGGTAAGTCGCCTAGAACCTGAGAAATCTTTCTATTTTTCACCAATAGGCTGGTCATGTGAAACAATTTAACCACTTCTAAAAAATCTTTATATTTTTCACCAACGGGCAAGTCGCCAATAACAATTTGATCACTTTTACAAAAAATCATTGTATTTTTCACCAATTGGCATATTGCTTGGAACAATTAGATTACTTTCAAAAACTATTTGAATTTCTCACCAACAAGTATGTTGTCTAGAATAATTGGACCACTTTCCAGAACTCTTTGTTTTTTTCACCAACAGGTAGGTCGGCTGAAACAATTAGACCACTTCTAAAAAATCTTTGTATTTTTCACCATCGAGTAGGTCGCCTAGAAACTGAGAAATCTTTGTATTTTTCACCAACGGGCTGGTCATATGGAACAATTTCATAACTTTCAAAAAATATTTGTATTTTTCACCAATGGGTAGGTTGCTTAAAAGAATTTGACTACTTTCTTGAAAAATCATCGTATTTTTCATTAATGAGTAGGTTGCTTGAAACAATTTGACCACTTTCGAGAAATCTTTGTATTTGTTACCAACAGGCAGGTCGCCTGGAACAATTTGACTACTTTTAAAAAAGAACTCCAAATCTTTCACCAATGAGGAGGTCGTTTAGAACAATTGAACCACTTTTAAAATTTTACAAGAGTTGAAAGAGAAAGGAAGGGTTTTCTTGCTTATTTTTCTTTACAAAACTTACTACACACAGCCAATAGAAGAGGCAATTACTATAACCTGATTTTGACCCATTTGCTTTTAATTTAATTTTTAAAAGAATAAAATTTGAAATTAAAAGACCAAGGATCGATTTCGGTTAAAGGTGTGATTTGTCAATTTATAAGAAAACTAGGGACTATAATGTATTTTTGTCATTCTCTTTGAATCTTCAGTTTAAAAAGATCATCAAAATAATGACCGAAACTAGTCTTGTACTATGAAATCTTGTTGACCAATTAGGGTTCCTAGCGACCTTAATACTAGGTCATGACCAATTAAGATGTTAAATATCTTTTTTTTTTCCTGAGAATTTTAAAGGCCATCGTGATATCAGGTGCAACAGATTAAATTAATCTCTAATATTTAATTTATGACCTGATGAGCGACTCTCCTCTCTCTATCTCTTTCCCCCCTCATTTAATCTTTATTTTTCTCTGTAACAAACAACACATCCTGCCACTAATTTTATTAGAAATCAACCTTCCATTACAAATTTGCCCACCCCAACACTCAATTTGTTAACATCCCTATTCTAATTAAAATTTTATTAAGGATTCTCCACTTTAAGTAAGTAAAACTATCTTTTTTTAAACTCTATTTTAAAATGTTAATTTTTATTGCATATTTTTGTAGTATATGTATTTTGTTTGTGTGTTACTTGTTTTATAGCTTTTTCCTATAGAATTTTGTTATATGAATGTAAAATTATATTTTTATGTAAATTGATGAAATTTAATTTGAATTTGTGACTTAGGTGTTTTGTGATGAAATAAATAATGACTTATTTAACAGGTCCATTTTATAATTTGTCAATTTTATTATTGAGTTGAAAATTTTGGTAAATGTATAGAAATTTGAATTTATATAGATAATTTATAATGAATTAGTTGTAATATTAAAACAATTTGAATAAGTTTTTTGTTACATCAATGTTTTTTTATTTATTTAGTTTATGTAATTAATTAATACAAGTTGTCATTAATATTTAAATAGGTTTGAAATAAATAGTGGATGATTATTCATGGATGTATTGAGATTTACCTCAGGGGTTGTGAATGATGGATTATTGGAATGAGGTTCATGGATTTATTAATTATGCAATATCAAATTTGAGAAATATTAGTGGAGGTGATATTAAATGTCCATGCAAAAGGTGTAAGAATATAAAATTATCAATCCAGATGTTGTAACGATGCATCTTCTGCGAAAAGAATTCATAGAGAAATACATGTGTTGGTATGCACATGGAGAACCATATATTCCTCACGATACCATGATAGAGAGGATGGTTGGGTTAACCTCTAGTGCAAGCAATGTGTATGGAGTTATAGATGACAATAGTAATCCTTACAGGAATATGGTTATGGATGCAATGAGAATGAATTAGGGTCATGTAGATCAGTGCTCAATCATAGATGAATAACCTAATGCAAAGTGGCCAGGTTTTTTAATTTTTCAAAAGATTCTAATGAACCATTATGAGATGGTTGCACAAATCATAGTAAATTATTGGTCATTGCATAGGTGGTCATCATCAAATCGGATCATTGGTTGAGTGAGGCTAGTTATGATAAAATTATCAAATAAGCGAAAAGTATTTTACTATAAGGGAACAAGTTGAAAGTGAACTTCTATACTGCTAAGTGCATGCTAAATTCCTTCGGTCTAAGATACCAAAAAATTAACATGTGTCCAAACTTTAACATGTTGTGCTACCTTGAAAATATAAAATTGACCAAGTGCAAAACATATAGCCATGTTTGTTATAAACCTAAAACTGGCAGGGGAAGGATTCTTCTCATACATAGAAAACATAGATAATTCTCAATCACACCTAGACTGGAAAGGTTGTTCATGTCACCAAAGACTACTGAGCACATGACATAGAATCATTTACAGATGTAATAGATGGAGTGATGGTGTACTGATTTGTACTTAAAAGTGTATTTTTATCAATGTTTTATATCATTATTTTGCACTTGAAGTATCAATAAGTCCTTAACTAAAGCATGTTTTATAATAACAAGTCTGATACTATAAGATACCTTTAATTTATGGTAAATATTCATCTTAAATGCATGCCTATCACATAATTGAAAGGATAAAGAGAGGGTCAAACTTAGAAAAGAGATGTTGGTTCAGTCCAAACTAGAACATTGTTCAGTCATTGGGTCATATCTAGAGCTGTAAAAAAGATTTAAAAAGGTCATTTTCAAGTCCAAATTATAGCAACAACAAAGAAATTCAAATCTGTCCTGCAGCTCAGACATTGTTCAGTGTTCAACCCATATCTCGAGTTCTAAAAGTCCAAATGACCTCAATTTATTTTTTTCTGGAAAGCTGAGACAATTTTCTAGAACTTGCATGATTTAAATCTGTTCAAATTCTAACTTTATTAATGATGTTTTGTTCAGACAAGAAGATAAGGATTGTCACCAAGTCAAGATGTGGCCACCTACTCAACAATTATTCATCAAATCAATAGTTTCAAATTTTAGCCTATAAAAGGAGGCATTTGCCATGCATTTTGGCATCTTGGTTTTCAGATCAAGATCATGCTCTTGCTTCCTTTCTTTATATTTTTGTAATGCTTAAGTTTTGCTTTCATTAATATCTTGTTTATGCCTTTCATTTCCTTTCTTTTAATTAGTTAACTTCTATCTTATTTATGTTCTTATCTTGTTTATTTATGTTTCTTTCTTTCATTATGTTTAGCTAAGTTTATTATGTCAATGTGAAAAAGGTTACACTAATGGTGTAAGAAGTATAGTATAAATCAACATGGACTTTAATGTTTAATACTAACATGTTTTGTATTTGTTATCTTGTTCACTTTTAATACTTTGCTTGTTAAATGGTTAATCTAGATTTATGTTGTATAACACTTGGGACAACAAATACTTGGCACTTTCATAGCCCAAATTGTATGGTAGAACCGACATCTATGCTATGAAAGGAACTTGATTTGTTGTTAACATAAGTTATAATCATGAATACCTGAGAACATTTACAAGTATTAGCATTATTCGAATAAGATAACTAATGTAATCATGTTAACAATTTATAATCCGATTGGAATCTCCTTTGTGTGTGGTTTCTAGTTGAGTAATAAAAAGAGTTTTATACTATACTTGTTTGAAATACCATTAGTGGATCCTCTAACCTTGACAATTATTTTTATCATTGTTTAATCCTTATATCAATATCACATTTCAAAGCTCTCTTTACTACTACTACTACTACTACTTTTATTGTTGTTGTTATTGTTGTTGTATTATTGTTATTTATAATTTATATCGTTAACCTCCTTGTGGTTCAACCCCGGTTTTGCTGGGTTATTTAGTACTTCGACACTTCTGCGTTTGGGAGAAGACATCAATCTTTTGGTCGTGTCATGTACCCTTTTGATGGTGAAGTCTAGAAACATTTTAACAGGGTGTATCCTTAGTTTTCAATGGAATTATGGAATGTGCATCTTGGGTTATGTTCAGAAGGATACAATCCATTCGAGTCATTTGCTGCTCCTTATTCTTATTGGCTAGTGATACTTATGGTTTATAATTTGCTACCAGGAATATGTATGAAGCCGGAGTTCATGTTTTTATCTAAGGTCATACCTGATCCTAGTATTTGAGTCATCTTTGTTTGTAGATTAAAGAGCTGAAGTAGTTGTGGTCATCCAGGCTTTTGACATATGATTTATCAAGAAAATAGATTTTTCAGATGAAGATAGCTTTGATGTGGACTGTCAATTATTTTCCTACGTATGAAATGGTTTCTAGTTGTAGCACGTAAGGAAAACTAACATGTCTATATAGTATGGAAAATAACAAGGCCTTCATATTAACAAATAGTGATAAAGCATCTTCTTTTATTGCAATAGGTGGTTATTGCCAATGAATCATAAGTATAGAAATAACAAAAAGGACTTTTTTTTTTAGTAGTTGAAAGGGATGTTGCACCACCACTACCATTGAGTAAAGAATTGTATGATGTGGTGTCAGAGTATGATGTCATTGTGTTTGATTTTCAATATGGTAAACAGAAGTTTCTTGGTTTGAGTTTGACCTATAATTATGTAAAGCGAAGTATTTTCTTAAAACTTCCTTATTGGAAGACTAATTTTCTCATCATAACCTTGGTGTCATGCTCATTGAAAAGAATGTGTTTGAAAATATTTTCAACACGGTTATGGAAATGAAAGGGAAAACAAATGAAAACATCAAGGCTAAAACAAATTATATTTGTTTTATCACTGTAAGAAAATGAAGTTAGTTTATGATGTGTCATGGACCACAAAACCCAATGCTAGCTTCGCCATAGAAAAGAATGCACAATTACCTGTCTACCAATAACTTAAAAGTATGTGTTTTTTTATGGAGATGCTTCGAATATATCAAGGTTAGTGAATTTGGAGGATTACAGATTATATAGAATAAAGAGGACTGCTACGTGTTTATACAAACACTCATTCAACTAGTTTATCGAGACTTATTGCCAAAAGAGATATGAGATGCACTCATGGAGATTATTCATTTCGTTTAGAGATATATGCTCCAATAAGTTGAAAACACAACATATAGAGAGGCTTAAAAACAATATCGTCAAGACAATCTACAAACTTTAGATGATATTCTCTCCATTGTTTTTTGACTTATTGAAGCATCTACCCATATATCTACCATTTGAGACAAAAGTTGGAAGCCCAATCTAATATAGATGGATGTATCCATTAGAGATGTTAGAGATGTTAGCGATGACACATGCATCATAATTAAAATTCTATTGTCTTTTTAAAAAAAATTCAAAATACTCATTTAATTCCATGCAGGTATTTATTTAACCTTAAAAGACAACTAAAAAACAAGGTATATTTAAGAGAAAAGTACACATTCATGTTGTAACTAGGTAAGATTGAAATCAAGATATAAAATTTCAACCCTTTTATTCAATTTTATTCTTCATTTACTAACAGATAATTCATTTGTACCATATAGGATGCATGATTTTTGGTATGAGGTACAAAAGAAAGCTAAAAAATATATGAAAGAAAGAGAGCTTTTAGGCTGGAATGAGGTGGCGATTCAGAAAGATTTCAAACCTCCGTACATCTTGGAGGGTGTGTGGGTAGAATAGATTCATCATGTGATGTTTGATCATTTTGTGCGACAATCACACTCTGATATGAAGAACTAGAACTGGTGTGTTCATGGTTTTGTTGCCACAACACCAGCATCTCCATTATGTTCTTTTCACATGTAAGCAGATTGTAAGATTCTTTTTTAATTACATCCATTTTTTTATTTATTGTTTTTCATAAATATATTTAACTAAGAACAATTTTCTCTTGTAAGCTACGATTCTTGGACGCAAGCCAAACCTGATAAAGCTTATTATGGAAACACACGTGCGAATTAATTACCACTAAAATAGGGTGCAAGAACTTGTGGATAGTCGAGCTTGACACTTTATTGTATGTTGTTTTCAACCATTTGTTTTCTTAAGTTATTATTTTTTAAATTTGTTGACTTATTTATTCAGGATACATATAACACTCAATTAAAGGAGAGATATGATGATGATCCTTCGACCTATTAGGGTCTCGATATAGATTTGTGGTTGGAGGCAATATCATCTGATGGACGCGATATAAATTGGAATTATAGTCTCTCTAACACTAAAACTAAGGACTTGCAGATGACCCATAATATTTCAACTATTGGATGCTCACAATAGTTTCTAAGCAGTCAAACTTCAGAGTTCGAGGTAATTTTAGACCAGCGAGTTAAAGATCGGATGGCCCATGTTTCTGCTGATTATGAATGACTTAGTGCTAGGATGACTAAACTCTACCAATTGGTAATGGAGATGAGATCATAGATGGCTGGTACATATGCTCCCTCTTATTTGCCCCACGATCTAAGTGAAGACTTGCCTCCTTCTCCTATAACGCCTCTATTTTACATCAATTGTATTTGAACTTATAAATGTTTAAATTTGTAATAAATATTTGAATTTTATATTAATAGTTTTTTAAATTATTTTCTATTTATGTTTAATTGATTTTTTAAAAATATATATTTTTAAATTATTACTGATTTGGTTATAGATGGATGATATATTCTAGAGAGTTAGAAAAAAATTATTGCAAATGTCACTTTCACTATTTACTTACCGTCGAAATAATAGATGGTATGTTTGACAGTTATTTGTCAAATTCACCAATGAACATACTGATGGACAAAAAAATTACCGATGGAATGAAATAAAAAATTTTTATCGATGAGATGTTATATTTAGTGATGGAAATATTGACGAAATGAAACAGGTAAAGTTTTTTTTTTTTTTTGCATGCTTTGTCCATCAGTAAATCCATATATACAATTATTATCAACGGACTCACTGATAGACCACAAATCACCGATGAGAGTTTTTTTGATGGATTATTTTTGTGCTTATGGATTATGAGTGTAAATACCGACACAAAATTTCATTGGTAAATCTAAAAATTCTAGTAGTGACTCACGTAGTTTTGACTACAAAAATATCATTGTAAAGTTGAATTTTTTTTGCAACAAATTCAACTAAAATAAAAACAAAGCACCTAAACAATTATGCCATTAACATGGACCATGAAATGAAAGTTTGAGGTTGAATTTGTTTGGGATAGCGTAGTTCATGGCTGGAGATGTGTTTCTTGGGTTGTGCAAGTGAGAGAGGAAGGCTGGTCATAGTTCATGCTACTATGTTATGGAGTTGACTAGAGAAGAAAAAAAGGTTGGATTTTGGTTGGTGTTGATGTGTTCGGCATGGTAACACTATTTGTTATTAGTTTGATCGAAATCTGATAAGGAAAATGAAGGGAGAAGTTGGCTAAATAAGATACAAAGTATGTGTATATAATTGGTTTGAGAAAGCCAAAACCATATTTGGTTTTTTTTTCTAGAGTAAGAAGGGGCTTTCATCTTTATTTTTATTTTTCTCTATTTTGTTTCTTTTTTTTTAAGAAAGAGAGGTTTTAAACTGGTTGTGTATAGGAAGAATATATCACCCTTAGTATACTTTACCTAAAATAAGTTGCATTGTTTGTTTGTCTCATATAAACTAAGGTATTGTTGTATTTTCTAACTGTTGATATGTCTAAACTTTAAGAAAAGTCATCATCGGTAAGGACCTAACCTTATCATGTTAAAACTAAACAATTCTAATGTCAAAACATGTTTTTTTTTACATTTATCTTTTAATATCAAAAATATATCTTACATATAAGTTTGTAATCCTTAATATTCAAACAAACAAGATAAATTTTTTTGGTATTTTTAAAATCATCCAATCAAACTCAAATAAAAAACACATCATAATTCCAATAAAAAATGTTCAATCAATCTAATGAATTACACAACAATAAATATTTTGTCCTGAATTTCACAATTTCAAATTTTACCGATAAATAGTGATTTAAGATTATAAATCGACATTCCGAGAGTGACTGGTTAAGTTCTTGGTTATCTAGGGAGTCACTAAAGTACACGGGTGATGTGGAAACAATGGTTTATGCAACCATATTATTTAATAATTTTACTCATATTTATCTAGTATTTAGACCATGTTTTATATATACAATGTTTTGATATTCTTTGTTTTATATTTTGAAGGTATTTTTGGATATAAGATTCAAAAAGGAGTAATTTAGAGATAAACTTCAAACCATGTTCCAACTCGTGTTGAATATTAGCAGATTTGACCTTTGATTGATGTTTTCCACATCACTTGAGATGTAGTGGTCCAAATAAAGTGATTCCAGTGGAATAAGAAAGCTAACATTCATACATTTTCTATACAATATGGAAATAAAAATAAAAATAAAAGAAAGAGTATGAAAATCTCAGCCTTCAAAGACAAGTCTCGCTTTCCAGTAGTTTTGACCTTCGACCATTCTGACTTGAATATCTTAAGTTAGAGAAGTCCATATTTGAAAACTCAATTTTTTTGGATTCCTAGCTCAAAGACCTATTAACCTACCAAATTTAAGTAGAAAATAAGCTCATATGAGAGAGATGATGTTTCTAAAACAACCCATAAATTATGCCAACAGATAGGTTTTGTGAAGAAACAAGTCCAACTTACTTCCCAAACATCTAAACCAACATGTCAATTATTCATTCTTATGGAAAAGGTTTTTATTTGGGTAAATTAACTTCACTAAGTCTAAAGTAAAAGCATGAAGATTTTATGCAAGACTATTTTTTTTTTTATAGGAAAGAGTTATTGTACTACTTAAATATATATTGTCTACTTTAAGAAGCACTTCTAATTTTATAGAGGATACAAACAAACTAATAGGAATATGGAGATTAGGTTTTTCCATCAGATAAAAGGAAAGAGAGATAAGAAAAAGGGAGGTAGCCATAAAGAAGAAGGAAACTCTCACCCTTTTTTCTACACTTGAAATTATGTTTTCATCTTTTATCTTTCTTAGTTTTTTTATAGTCATGCAAGGTGAAGTTATTTTTATTGGTTGAAAGGATATATAAGCCTTCATATTTCAAAAACTGTGAGATCTATTTTATCTTTTCTTTTTAGTTTATATGATGAGTATGAATGTTTTCCTATGTTTATTTTTTATGATTGTTTAGTTTGATTGTTAGAGCGGACTATAAGTTATTATTCTAACTAATTTATTGCTAAGTTTTCTATCAAAACCAGAGTTGTGATATTTAACTTGTGAAATGACTAAGTTTAATAATTATGGTAGATCTATATTGTTAATCTTAGGAAAAATATTCAACTAAATTAGATATAGACTGTAGACAGTTATGTTGTCTAATTTTATCAACCTATCTAGTTTTTAAGGCTATCTTTGAATTAAATTACTAGTGCAGACGTAATGTTTAAGGTTAGTTATATCGTAGATCAGTTAACTGACTAATATTAAGGAAACATAAATACTCAAAATATAAATTGGCGATTGCATAGCAAACATCAACATGTTTTAGTTTTTATAACATATAATATATGGTCAATAAAAATAAAGTGCCTGGATAACATTCAAATTAATAATAAAACTAATGTAAAATAACAAAAAAAAAATCATTATGAAAGAGTTATATTGATTTTGTCTTTTAGAAAAACAAAGTAATTTTACTATTTTAAAAAAATTAAAATGAATATAACACTTCAGATTAAAAGGAATTTTTTTATTGTATATGTAAATCAATAATTTTACTAAGCATAGAAAAATGAAATCACTAACCTAACCCTGTATAAATTGTTAAAGAAAATTGTATCATAGTTAAAAAATCATTTTACCTTTAATGTCTAGATGAAATTAAATTTTTTTTTATCCAGAATAATTTCATTAAATCACTATTTCAATCACAGTGATTTAGAGCTACAATAATTTTTCTTCTAGCTTTATGTTTTTGTTAATTATAGGGAAGAGGTTGGGTTTTGTTTTAATTATAAATTAAATTAGAATTATTAGGTAAAGTCTTATATTGTTGTGTCCTCTAATGATTATTATTTTTGAAACCATATAAATGATATATCATGTTCAATGAATTGTAGGAGTTCATTCAACTAATCAATAGGTCTTATTTATTGATTAGACAACTAACTAGTTGTGAACCTTTATTACATAAAGAGCATGAATTTTTTTTTACAACTCAAGTTATAAATTCATCTATGTCAAATAAATTAGTTTTATTTTAGTTAGATAATAAATTAAAAAATAGACAATAACAATAGATGGATAAAATCTAATAAAAATGCTCACAATAACATGGAAAAAATTATCGTTTCAAAAAGAGGATAAATGATCTAGCTTAATTCCTAACCCATTAAATACAGAAGAATGGAGTTGATAAAAAAAAAACCTAAAGTAATTGGGCTGAGTCAACCTAAATTAGCATGACAAACCTATAACTCTAGTAATACAGGCTGAGCCAACCCAAGTTACCCTGTCAAAATTGTGACATATGTCATAAGATTGAGATTACCTATTAGAAAAGAAAATGAAGAAAATCACAAAGCTATTTTTTAAATAAAAAAATCAATATTAAATCGTATTAACTTCATAAACTTATGACCCTGGTCATTAAACTAGAAGTACCCTATTTAAAAAATATTATAAAATTTAATTTTTAATCAATTAAATATTGAAGAATAAAATTGACAAAAAAGAATATCAATTATATAAAAGGATTAAAAATAAAAAATAGTAATAAAAATTATAAAAATCAGAATTGAAATACAAAAAAAAATTTATAAGATTAAAATTAAAAAAAGAAAACAACTTAACAAAAGAACACAAAAAAAAAAACAAAACAAAACAATCAAAAGATCAACATGCAGACATGACCTTCCAAGCCTAAGCATAACTATACTTTTTGTTTTTTAAAGACTAGGCATGTGATCCTGGTCTTGCAATCCTACGGACGCTTGGATAATCCTTTCAAGTTTAGGCATGGCTAGGTTTAGCTCTCTTAGCTCTTCTTCAATTTTCCTCTTTATTTAATTATTTTCTTTTTTATATATTAAACAAAATTTTCTTCAAGATTAGTAATTGTAATGATATTTTAAAAATTATATGATTATATCATACTTTTGACTTAAGATTTTAGTTTTTTAATGATAATGTTAGCAATTACTTTATGAATAATTACATATGAATTTAATATGCATCCTTTTTTAAAACATTATTCTTATGATAAAACTCTTTGAGGCTAATTTTAGTTTTTTGACTTTCAAGGATATTTTGATTGTCTCACAATGCTTTTTATTTTTATTTTTTTAAATAAAAATATCAAATTATTCCTAAGCTCATCTATTAACCATGAATAAACCACTTAGATGTCAATTTTAATTTTTTTTAATTTCTTTTAAGAACATTTTTTTATAAAATTAATAATGATTACTAAGCTTGGGAAAAGATATCATCGATCATCCTCAATTATCAGTTTAATATTTTTTGTTTTGATGAAAAACAATATCATTATCAGTTTAATATTTTTTAATTAATAATGTAAATGAATATATATATATTTACAGTATTTTTCGAAAGGTAATCACGTTTTGTTAATATTAAGAATTAAACCAAGCTATAATAATATACAAGGAATTAAGATATCCACGAGCTAGGTGTGCCATGTGTCAAGAAAAAATAAGGACATGATGCTAAAAATAAAAAAACAAAAAAACTGAACAACATTTTCCACCATAAAAATTTTCCTGGTCCAGTCATTATACAATATGATTATAATGTTTTTTTTCTATATTTGTAATTTCATTATTATAAAGGCTTTTGTTGTCGTAGAGACGTTGGAGAAGAAAACGACATGAGAACAGGAGTTGAGTAGATGGAAAAATCTCATATATCCGTTTATAAATAAAGTTGGTTATTATTGTGAAACAAAATAGAATATAAATATATGACAAAATCATAATTATTCATTTATATATAAATAATATGATTAGTATCTTAACTATTGGTTTGGTTAAAAAGATATGTTTTATTCGTTGAAGGCACAAAATAAATGGATGTGTAAACTAACAATAATGCTCCAAATAGCATGAGAAACCATATAAATAACTCCACTAACGTTTTTAGGATGCTCCTCCACCTGCATCGCAACCATCTCCTCCACCATCTTCTCCATCTCCACCTCCTCCACCTCCTCTGTCTCTACCATAACAATCACCTCCACCACAATCATCGCAATGGCGGAGACGACCTCAGCCCGAATTACTATTACTTCAATCGAATATGACCATGGAAATAATTGACAAGCAAACAACAATCACGCATAACAACAGAAATGAATGGAAGTGTAAACTAACAATAATGCTCCAAAGAGCACAGGAAATCTTTATCTTTTCCGTCGAAATAACTCTATGAAAGTTTTTAGGATGCTCCTCCAACTCCACCACCACCAACACCTCAGTCACAACCTCCACCTCCTCCATCTCAACCTCCTCCACCTCCTCCACCTCCTCCATCTCCACCACCTCCACCACCTCCTCCATCTCCACCACCTCCACCTCCTCCATCTCCACCTCCTCCATCTCCACCATCTCCACCATCTCCACCACAACAATCACCTCCTCCAAAACAATCACCTTCAGCAAAATCCTTGCAGCAGCGGCGGCGGCGACGATCTTTTCCTGAATTACTATCACCACAAGCGAAAATGACCATCGAAATAATTGACAAGGAAACAACAATCATGCATAACAACAGAAAAGCCTCAGAGGAATCAAGCAGGAAGCCTGCTTCTGAATGGACACTGCCTTCATGAACAATGAACTCTCTCGCCATCTTAATTTCCTAAGATTTGTGCTCCTAACACAAGGCTTGCTATAGCTCTAATGTGCTGTTACTAAAACCATTTTATATACAAACTTGCTGGAATATTCAATTGCCTTTGCTTAAGGAAGAGGATAACTTGGTGGACTTGTCAAACGTTTTAGCATTGCTAAAACAATTTATATTCAAACTTGGTGGACTGGTCCATGTTTTCGGCAAAAAAGAAACAAAACTCAGATCAATTTTTTTTCTTTCCATTTTCATGTTGAGATGTTATCATTTTCTTCTATTATATTTGTTCAATACTACCTTCAAAATTTAAATCAATGATTAGGCTTGCTAGTATAGTTGTTTAAATGAGGGTTTGTCATGAATCATAATTTAAGTTTCCGTTTTCAAAAGAGAAAAGAGGCCTTCCTTTTACTGACTTGTAGGGTTTTTTTTTTTTTTAAAAAAAAACAAATTTACTTAGTGTTCATAAGATTTCTGAGACATAGAAGGGGCTTCCCTTCAAACGTTGTAAGATGAAAATCTGATTCGATGCAATTAAAAATCTCTACAAACGGTTTATATAATCTTAGTGAGGAAACAACATGCCTCGCGATAGTCAATCTTAAAAAAAAGGGGCTGCCCACGGGATACTGGTCCACCAATTTCAGTTCTCAGCTTTTGAATATATTATTTTATTAATCATATTCTTTCTTTGTCTGCTCGATGGTTTATACTGTATCAGTGGTAGCAATGTGAATTATATTAATATTTAACGTACATATTATAAGAATCTTATCCGAAATGAAGAATTTTTTTTTAATTTGATAAAATAATATTTTGTTACGACAAAATCTAATCAGTTAATGTTTTCATATCAACAATTGAAATCAGTTAAGAATTTCATAGCTTTTTTTTATATATATTTAACTTCATTTAAATATTAATATCTCCTTTAACTCTTTGACTTGAACATAAGTTCTATATTTATTATTTCTATATATGTTATATTTAAATGCCATCATTTTTTTCTTATAAATACTAATTTAGGATAATTCTATAATTTCAATTTAAATATTTAAAAATTAAAAAAACAAATTATTCAGCTTTACATTAAACTTTACTTATTTGTAAGCTAGTCATCCAAAATTTATAATTATTTTTCAGCATAATTTACCAGAAAATCTATAAATACAAATAGAAACACTAACCAAATTTTTTCAATCACTAACTCCATTGGTATTTACCGATGAAAATATGTCATCGGTATATACAAAGGAAATCCTAGTTGGAATAGAAAAAATTAAAAAAAAAAGTAGTACGATGACATGTAAATTTTTATGGATGTCGTTACCGACAAAATTATTGTTGGATTCAAACAGTCAAGTTGTACAGTGATGTGTAACTTATACCGATAGAATTGCTAACGTATTGACAAAAAAAAAAAATTCCGTTTGTAAATCCATCGGTAATATTTAATATATGACCTGACCCTCTTCCCTCCCTCATTTCTCCTTCTTCCTTAAAAAAACACTTTGCAACAAACAAATAACCCCCCTACATCCCCTCTCATCTCAACACAACTTATCATCCCACAACTTTTTCAGTCACAACAACACTCTGTTTGACAACATCCATTTTTTGATTGAAAATTGATTGTGGATTTTTCATTTTAAGTAAGTAAATCTACCATTTTTAATTTGAAAATAATTTTAAAATGTTAATTTTGTTATTGCATATTTCTGCAGTATATGTATTTTGTTTGAGTGTTTAATTGTTTTATTATTTTTTCTCAAACAAACATGTTGTATGGATTCATGATTCTATACATGTTATGGTTTGTTTTAGATTTTATAAATTAAATTGTATTTGTTTGTAAATTATTAAAACTTATGTTGAATTACCAACTTAGATGTGTTGTGATGAAATAAAAAATAGCTTGTTTAACAAGTATGTTTTATATTTTGTCAATTTTATTGCCGAGTTCTAATTTCTATAAATGTGCATAAATTTGTATGTACAAAAATTGTTAACTTTAGAAGGTTGTTCTGTTTTATTCATCTTCTCATAATAGAGTACAATAAGTTATATATAAAGAAAAACATTGTTGAAGTTATTCTATACAACACAATCTCTTATGCGGAAATTAAGGTTGTCCCCTAACGTGTAGGATTTCCTTTACCTAACATATTCCTATACTTTCTCTAACTCTTTTATTTTAGTAGCTCACGCCAACACTCCCCCTCAAGTTGGTGCATATATATCTCTTATGCCCAACTTATCAAGTGAGTCGTAGAAGTTCCTTGTGGACACTGCCTTCGTGAGCATATCTGACAGCTGATCTTTTGATTTGACAAATGGAAACTGAATAATTCTTTTGTCAAGGTTCTACTTGATAAAATGTCAATCCACCTCAACGTGCTTGGTGCGGTCATACTGGACATGATTGTGGGAGATGTCAATGGTTGCCTTGTTATCACAAAAAAAGTTCATTTTAGAGCTAGGAGTAAAGCCAATCTCTGTGAGCAGCCTTCTAAGCCAAAGAAGTTCACATAGGCCCTTAGCCATCCCTCAAAATTCAGCTTCAGCGCTGGATAATGCCACTACCTTTTGCTTCATGCTTTTCCATGTGATGAGGTTGCCTTATACGAATGTAAAGTAGCTTGATGTGGATTTCCTGTCAGATTCCTGCCCAGTCAACGTCTGTGTAGCCATCAACATTCAACTGATTATTTTTTGAGAACATAAGTCCTTTTCCAGGGGAAGACTTCAAGTAACGTAGAATCTGAATTACAACATCTATATGGTCTTCACTAGGACGGTGCATGAACTAACTTACTGCACTCACCACATAGGCAATATCTGGGCAAGTATGAGATAAATAGATAAGCTTACCAACTAGCCATTGATACCTTTCTTTATTCGCTGGCACCTAATCTGTATATTCGCCAAGTTTATGATTTTGAATAATAGGAGTGTCAGCTGGTTTACACTCCAGCAATCCTACCTCTGATAGTAAGTCTAGTACATATTTCTTTTGAGAAAGAAATATACCTTGTCTTGACCTGGCTACTTCAATCCCAAGAAAATACTTCAGCCCTCTTTGGTTCTTCATTTCAAATTCGGTTGCCAGTTGCTCTTGGAGTTTAGATATTTCTTCTGCATCATCCCCTGTAACAATCATGTCGTCTACATAGACTATTAGAGTTGTTACCTTTCCCAATCGATGTTTTAGGAAGAGTGAATGATCTGAATTGCTTTGTTGAAAGCCATATTTCCATAAGATGGAGCATTTCATCTTACCTAAGGCAAAAAAAACATACAGGACAAACTTCTCAATAAAGAATTTATTAGGAGAACATGAGGTATCCATAAGAGATTTATATGATACTATATTTGCTTTCATTGAAGAGATTTCTAGGAAAAGAAAATGGAAAAAATTGACTAAAGGGATACCTATTCCATATAGGACCTAAATGGGCAGCGAATTCACTAAGGTTACCTATAAGGTCGATGATAGCACCCAATAGATTGTTAAGAAAAATTATTTTGACAAACTTATGGCCAATTGCTAGACATACAAAACTAACAATTGAAAAAACCCAATTCATGTAGGTAATTATAACTGATGTACCCATTGATCTAGGTACACATTTTATAAATGTGATTAAAAAAGTATTCTCTAACAAGGAATGAAGTCTACCTTTTGGGGGTCAAATCACTAGAGTAGCTAATCTGACTAAGTTTCCTTACAAGATGTTATAACCATAGTAAAAATATTTGGCAAAATTCATACTATAATTATTGTGAAATCTAAAACTATGGTTAGCAATAAAAGACCTTTTGCTAACAAGTCAACTTTATCTTAACTAGAGTCACCCTCAACTATCTCATTGCTTTTAATAATCATAGAGGAATTACAGTTTTTAACCAACATGTTTGATAGTTTTACAAGAAGGTGGGATTAAAAAGCCGAAGAAGTTGACAAGTTGCTCTCTAATATCCAACAAGATGTGATACACGTTAATGACATGCTTGTATAATTAGGGTTAGATGTTGAGAAAATTCATCATATGGTTATGGGAGATAATGATAATGTGAACCTTGATTAGTGCCAAATCAAAGGGGAGATGAGTTGATGGAATGTATGATTATGGTAGTTTGTAGTCTTTTATAATGGTTAGGCCGACATTTAATTGGTACTTTGTTTTACACCTACTGATTTTAAGTCTTGAATTGATTTTAATGGTTTGTAATATTTTGGATAAGCATAGAAAATTTTATGTTATAGCTATATGCAACCCTTTTAATCGAAACTTCATGTATCTGCATTATTAGTTTTTGCATAAAAGTACCTTTTGAGCATGTTATCAACTGTTAGTATGATACAAATTATGAACTATTAAGAATACTAACAATTGTTCATATGCTAATTGATTATGTCTACAAGAATTTTTGTTAGATCTTAACTTGATGCTTACAATTTTTATTTTTTTTATGTTTTGTCACAAATCAAGCCAAATATAGAGATTATAAATGTAGTTTTGTTGGCTTGAATTAGTGAAGATCTTTTTATGATTAGTAAAAAGATAATTTATTTAAGATAGAAGTTTACATAGATCTTCTTTGTAATTATCTAATTAGTTTAGTTAATGTAAAAGATAAGTTTAGATAGAAAAGAAAACGTTATCCAAAGATAACTTTATTATTGTTTTTGTAAAACATGTTAGTAGTATGTTACCAATATAACATACTAGGAAGCTTGAAGATTATTTATATCCTTATCATATGAGACATGTATATAAGGAAGGTTAAGTATGAAGAAAAAGGTGCTTTAAAGGAGAGTTTCAGAATATAAGAGCATCAATTACATCGAACCAAGTGTGCCGACTAGCTAAGTTTACATAGAGTTACACAACATAACTTTTGACACACGAGGAGTGTGTAAGCAATTCTTAAAGAGAATTGGTTCCTAAAGAGTTTCAGATAGGGGTGATTATTTTCGGTTTAGTTCGGTTTTTATAAAAAAAAATAATCAAACCAAAATTTTTTTTTGAAAAGAACCAAAACCGAACCGAAATTGAGCCAAACAGACCAGTTTCAGTTCGGTTTTTTAGGGCAAAAACTGGTTCAAACCGGTTTGGTTTGGTTTTTCCGATTTTGGCTCGGTTTTTTCAGTTTGGCTCCGTTTTTCCGGTTTGGCTCAGTTTTGGCTCGGTATTTTTTCCGGTTTTTTTTGTTTCGGATCGGTTCGGTTTTTTTAGTTTTTGCTTATAAAACCAAAACCAAACCAACCCGGCTGGGTTTTTCAAAATTTTAATTAGTTTAATCGGTTTTTTTCGGTTTTCTCGGTTTAATCAGTTTTTTGGTTTATTTGCTCACTCCTAGTTTGAGAGCGTGCAGACTCTAACGAGAAGTTCATGTGTGAGTTGTTAGCAGCTGGATGTTCTAGTTAGGATGATAACAATTTGAAGATCATTAGGAGTACTGGTAAGCTATTGTAGAAGAAGACATAATGTGGTTCACTATCTTAAAAAGTAAGGTAGTATAGATGCAAAGGGTTTATGATCAGATCATTTAAATTTTCTTTATTTTCTATTTATTTTATTATTGATTAGTGTTTGCAAAGTGTTATCAGATCATTTGTTAACATGTAGTAAACATGAAAATGGACTTTCACATTGTTCTATAAAAGTATTTACTATGCCATCAACATATATAGTTTTATTGGATCATATTTCCATATAAAAATGTCAAATCCTCACGAAACTACTTTGAACCTTCAGTTTTTACAAGTTCGGCTGCATTACATGCTCATCTTGGACATCCTCATATTTAAGTTCATTTGTACTAAATCATTGAATTCAAACTAAAGAAACATGATTTAGTGCATGACTAGTTAGGTGGCTCGCCCTGTGTCACAAGAAATTTTTTTTGCATAAAAAATATATATATAAAAATTTAAGATCCAATAGTGTTAAGTCTATCTACAAAACTAAACTCAAAAGTATTGGGTCTGGCTGCAACATCTAACCTAAGAGTAATATTTATAATATTAATTATAATACCAATAATAATATTTTTAATATTAATAATAATATTAAACTTGCATAACCCAAGTTTAAGTAGGTCTGCCTACAACGCCAGGCCCTAAAGCTTTGGATGTGAGTTTGGCTAAAAGATCATGTCATGAAAATATGATAACTAAATAAAAAAATTTAATATTACAGAATGAAATTTAAAAAAAAATTAATTGAAAAGGAAAAACAAAGAAAAAAAACAATAAAGCAAAACATTATTCTAATGAATAGTGCTTTGCGAGGAGGGGTACAGTAAAATACCCTCATAAAATCATGATAATCTATTGAAAAGTAAACAAAACAAATCATGAAGTTTAATTCTCAATCAAATTGATATTAAAAGATGAAATTAGAAGAAAAAAACTACTTAAGAAAAAGAAAAAAAATTTGAATCAACTAAGTTAACCCATCAAACCTGAGATCCATGTCATAAGAGTGTGATAACTAAATAGAAAAAAAATATTAGCGAACTAAATTAAACAAAAAAAAAGATTAATGAAAAAGAAAAAAAACAAAGAAAAAAGCAAAAATAAAACCTATCACTAAAAGGCATTTGCGTTTCACTATGGATTTGCACAGTGCAATCCACATTGAAAGGTTGACCTCTTTTAGTTATAATTACAATATTAAAAGATGAAATTGAAAGAAAAAAATTAATTAAAAAAATCTGAATCAACTAAGTTAATCCATCAAATCTGGTTAACTCATCACATCAGAGATCTATGTCATAAGAGTGTGATAACTAAATAGAAAAAAATTAATATTAACAAACTAAATTATAAAAAAGATTTATTAAAATGAAAAAAAACAAAAAAAACTATCGGAAGAAAAAAAAACTAATTAAGAAAAAAAAATGAATCAACGGGGTTAACCTATCAAACCACGTTAACCTGTCAAACTTGAGATCCATGTCATGAGAGTGTGATAACTAAATAGAAAAAAATTTAATATTAACGAACTAAATCAAACAAAAAAAAGATTAATGAAAAAGAAAAAAAACAATAAAAAACCCCTATAACTAAAACTGATCAGCCTTTTCATTGTGGATTGCACTGTGAAAAGGCTAATTAGTTTTAGTTAATAGATAATAACTAAAATGACAATAACTTAATATTGTATTATTTTATTTACTTAATAAAAAATCATTAGATTTTAACATATTTGTCATATAGGATATTTAGGTAAACTAAGAGTAAATAAAAGATAAAAAAAATTCACGACTTTAAAGGTAACCACGATATCTAAGATTGATCTAATAGAGATTCTAATTTAAGGAATTGATTTTACCAAATAGAAGATTAAAAAAAAGAAGCCCTAAGTTATCTTACCTCAAGGAAGCTACTGTTTGTTTGTTTTAACTTATTTAATCATATAGTGGTCTAAGACTATTGAGTGTATTTATTAATAAGATAAAAACCTGTCAATCCTAAAAATAATGTAATTTCATTTTCAGACCAGAAAAGGCTTAATTCTCTCTTGTGAACAATGATGGATAGTGGACATGAAAGAATGATGGAAATCGATTGGAATTTAGCCCATATTTGTTTATTAGGAAAAAATTGGCTCAAAGGCCGCTATTTACACTTGGTGGGCCTATATATATCAATTAGAATAAAACCAAAAAAAACATATATTATCTATTTAAATATCCATGGTATAATTATCGAGAGACATAACCAGGGAACATAATCACCGAGGGTAAAAAAATTAAGGGTCATTATAAGCAAGGGAAAATGCAATCGCGGGATATTTATTTTAGATAAATAAATAGATAGTGCAGCAAGAAACAAAAAATATATCATGATCATCCTTGAGAATATGGTAGCCTTACTGCCTTAGGACTCGATAGTGTGAACAAATAACTGAACATGATAGCATACAAGCATTTTAGCAAATACACAAGCAAGTTTCTAGTTTTCAGAACTAGGGTTTCACATTCAAGGTTCCACTCCTTTAACACATAGTGAAAACGTAGAATTAAATAAAACCACGACAAGAACTCACACAAAATATCGTTATCAGCCTCTGTCCCCTTTTTTTTTTAGTTAATTATATACGTACATGCAATACAAGCAAAATATTTATACGGTGTTTCTTCAGGGCTACTAGAGACTTACATGGTCATTAATTTTTAGATTTGTAAAATTAGTCGAGGTATACGTAAATTACCCGAACATTCACATTAATCAAAATAATAATAATATTTCCATGGTTAATGCAGATATAACACTTTATATTTCCACAAAAACATATAACTAAACTTTTAAAAACAATGAAACATGTGCAAACGGCAAAACAAAAGGATTTAAAGATATATAAATGCAAAAAGAACTTTGATACATGAATGCAAATTACAATATATGTGTATACTATAAAATAAAACAAATTCAGACAAAAAATTGAAAAGAAAATTTTGCATAAAAAATCAAATATGAAATAAAAATCAAAATTGTATGCAAACCTTAATTATTAAGTTTCAAACCAAAGCTGTGAAAATGAAAAGAAAAAAAATAGGATAGATTGGTTTTTACTCATAAGAACACATCTAACAACTCTAAACAAGTAATTTCAAATCCAGAACTCATGCATAAAAGTCAATTTTCAAATTCAAAATTTGCAATTAAAAAATGTGAGTCTTAATTTGAAAAACTAAAGCTAATTTAAAATAATCACTACAAGATTTCACAGTTTTACTGACGGAAAAATTCCGTCGGTGTGTGATTAGAAGTTGATCGGTGATTTTTTTACCGACATCATCATCGACGGATTACGTCAGTCGGCTTTCCTTTCGTCGGTGATTCCCTATTCCGTCGCTATATCGGTCGGCAAAACAAAAAAATCATTTGCCGATGGTTTTACAGACGGAATATGCGCGCAAAAAAAAAAGATTCCCGCTTGAAATATACCAAAACAAAAAAATCATTTGCCGATGGTTTTTATTGTGCTTGAGACGCTTTGATTTGCTCAGACTCCGCTCTTTGTTGTGCATGAGACGCTTTGAGTTGTGCGTACTCCGCTAATAGGTGGTCGTATTTGTCGGTGAGCTGAGCCGTGTGTTGCTGCAAGGCCACGAACTCCTTAGATTGAGAGCTCGATATTGTTTGGGAGCTTCCAACGGTTGAAACACTACGGGTCGACAGCAAGTTGTCGGCCGTAGTGTTGGAGAGCCCATAAACCTGATTTTTATCCGGTCCACCTGACGAGCCAACCTCTATCCACATATCCGGATCGAATTCCGGATGGGTCAAAATATCGTCCTCGTATCTCTCCCTCAACCGATTATTATAGGTCTCATGAAAATAAAAATAAAAAAGTAATCATCATATTCAATTCAATAAACATAATAACTTACAAAATAAAATGGTCGAACAAACATACCATCAAATGTTGAGCACGGTTATCAATGAACTGTTGAGCTCCCTTTTGGCGGTCTTGACTCCGCACGTGCGTCTCCACAAACAGCTCCATCGGGCTCGGCTCATGTCCAAGAGACGCAGCCTATAATGAAAAAAGATATATTAACAACAACTTAATTTAACAATATATTTCATTTAAATTAATCTTACCATCCGTTTCGCATGTGCAGCAAACGGAATGGAGCCGCTAGTGTGCGTTGTCACTGAGCCATGAATTGGCCGATTTCGGTTGCCATCACCGGACTGTGAGCGTTGTGTGAACCGCTCAGACATCACGTGCTCAAGATAGTGCGGCCATATATCTTCCGGGATGTATATCAGTTTGAAATCCCTCCAAACCGCAACATCGTTCCAACTTTGGAAACCCCTATCCCTTGCGGTTTTTTTTGTTCTTTTTTGTGCTTCATACCAAAAATCACGCAACCTACTTCACGCAACCAAAAATTACATTTCAAAACATAAATTTTAGTCTAAAAAAATCTTGTATTTTTTTTTGATATTACCTAGTTGCCGCGTGATTTTCCCACACCCTCCTCACAACAGTGTTATGCTCATTGTCCCAGCAGAATTTGTGTTGTGTATAAATAAAGAAGTTTAAATAAAAACAATAATTTATTTACAATTATATTAATAATTTATTAGAAATAAACTGAAAATTATAAATTAACACCAACCTGAAATCTGCCAAACAATGCATTGATTTGAGGCATCCATATAGGATGCTTGGATATCTGACTCCATTGAAACAATGGAATCTCCATCGACGATTTAAACGCCGATGATATTACTCGGGCGACCTCAATGTTTGTGAACCTGAAAATAAATGAAATAAATTAAATAGCGATTACTTCATAAATTATGTTGTAATTTTTTTTTTTAAAAAAATTAAACCTTAACAAACTTACATTGAAAGGTCATCCTTCCACTGTGCCTTGTTCTTGCGGGTAAATTGATTCCGCTGCGAAGGCACGCTGCCTCTGCACTGTGAAGTACCGCTGGAAGAGGAAACATCGGTTTATGGCGCAGGTGGTGTAGGTGCCTCTTCTTGAGAGGCACCTAATGAAATATCATCATCGCTGCTAGATGAACTAGCTACGACCATTCGTGAGTGACCATCTCTGGTTTTCATTCTACGCATCTCCACAATTTTATACAAATAATTATATAATTAAATTAAAATGTTAAAAAAAAATTTGACAACACCTCCCCTATACCGGATACTACTCCTCTATACTGGATACTACCCAAATCCACAAACCTGCACATATTAACAAAAGCCACAACCAACTGACCCAATCTATACTAATTATTCTAACATATTCAATTACTAATCCTAAGGTAAATTCAACATTAAGAATTACAATTCGACAAATTATTCAATAATTATGCCAATACAACAATAAAATATATTCAATAAAAAAAAAAACTGTAGACTAACAATTAAAATTAATTGAAAAAAATTAAACATAAATCATGCAATAATAGAGTAAAATTAACAATTATTCCAAAATATTCAATTACTAATACTAAGGTAAATTCAATGTTAACAATTACAATTCAAAAAATTATTCAATAATTATACCAATACAACAAAACAATAAATTAAAAAAAAAACTCTAGAATAACAATCAAAATAAATGCAAAACATTAAATACAAATCATGCAATAATAGAGTAAAATTAATAATTATTCAAACATATTCAATTACTAATTCTATGGTAAATTCAACATTAACAATAAATATTCAACAAATTAACTAATAATAATTATGCCAATACAACAATAAAAAATATTCAATAAATTCAAAAAAAAACTATAGACTTTAGCAATGAATTATGCAAAAAAAAACTATAGACTTTATCTACATCACAAAAAATACACCAAAACAAAAAACATACAAAAAACAAATAGCAAAAAAAAAACCCTTAAAGCAAAAAACATACATACCTTTTAAATTGATGGAGATTCACGAGAAAAATTGCTAGAGATTGCTGGTGAAACCTTTGAAGAACGGAGAGGAAAAGAATCGATGAAAAACTAAGGAGAAAATCGGTGAAATGCTGAGGAGAAGAAAAAATGAACTGAATGAGCGGTCGCTGGAACTTATATGGCAGTTTTACCGATGGATTCACCGATGGATATAAAATTAATTATTATTTTAATTTATTCCGTCGGTAACGTGTCAAAAATCCATCGGTATTTTTTGAATTTCTCATCAAAATTTTTAATGACCCTCCATATTTTTCGTGGTTCGTCGGTAATTCCGTCGGCGAACTGACGCGGTCAGAGATGCATTTAATGCACAACACTTTGGAATTCGCGCGGTTCGTCGGTAATGTCGTCGGTAAAATTGAACCGCTGACAACTTGCCGACATACTTATATCTGTCGGTATAGTCGTCGGTGATTATGGCATTTCAAGTAATTATTTTCGAACTCTCTGTGAAATGCCGACGGACTTAATCCATCGGTATAAACGTCGGTGTTTGTGGCATTTCAAGTAATTATTTTCGAACTCTCTGTGAAATGCCGACGGACTTAATCCGTCAGTATAGATGTTAGTGTTTGTGGCATTTCAAGTAATTATTTTTGAACTCTCTGTGAAATACCGACGGACTTAATCCGTCGATATAGACGTCGATGTTTGTGGCATTTCAAGTATTTATTTTCATGTTACAAAATATATCATCCATGATGTATAATTATTTCAAGTAATTATTTCGTGATTGTGGCATTTCAAGTAATTATTTCAAGTAATAAATATTTCGTGTTACAAAATATATCATCCATAATCTAAATTACATGAAAGAAAGGGTTTTACACAGGGCTTAAATTTGATTGTTAGTCAGAATTTTCTTCTTCTTCGTCATCAATTGAATTGTCATCACCCTCATCGCAATCTTCAATATGGATATCGTCTTCTTCATCCATATTTGCTTATCCGCTAGAGCTCAAAACAACATTCAACTCCTCTGCATCAACATCAACAAAACTATCATTGAAAACACGAAAATTTGAATTTTCTTCCAATTCAATCGAAGGAGCAACCCGATATGGTTCAACCAGCTCACTAACTTGAAAGACTTCATCTCGCACACTTGTGTCTTCGTTCTCATCCTGAACAACCTCGACATGACCCCGAGGTTTCGTTTTTAAAATGGACAACCAATCCACTCTTGATCGATCCTTTCTAAATGAAGGGGTGTATGTGTAATAAACTTGTTGACATTGCTTTGCAAAAACAAAGACATCGTTTATGTTGCGGAGTCTAACTTTTGAGTTGATTTCGACTAGACCATAATGCGGATCAACTCTGATTCATCTGTCAGTCGTGTTATACCAATAGCATTTGAATAAAAACACTCTATTCTGTTCGTTATGATATTGCAATTCGATGACCTCTTCTAATCTACCATAGTAGTCAACTTCTAACTCACTACTAGTGGATCCTTTAACACAAACACCGCTGTTGTATGTCTTTCTTCATTACCCGTATTCTTCAGTATGGAAAACATATCCATTGACAAAATACTCATTGTAGCACTTACATTTTCTTTCAGGCCCCAGGCTTAGTGAAGACAATGACTTAGGTGCACTCCTTCCCATTTGATAAACCTTATATGTAATGTACATCAATAAACAGTAAATGAACGAGAATCTCGTAATGACATGCATACATACAGTAATTTTGCAAGCTAGAATGAGTTTGTGATAGTGCTTACATGTGTTCTGAACCACGTGGCAAACTGTTCATCTTGTAATTGAAAGATCTGGGATTCAGTCAGCTGTGAGTTATTGGAGAGCAAATATTGTCGATCTTGCCTACAAGTGATGATGAGTGTATGATATTACAATATATAATTAACAGTATATTACTAACAAAGTTTAATTAGTATAAACTTACTGAATAAAAGGTCTCAGCTCATCACAGTTAAATAGAACATAGTTGTGTGCTTGTTTGAACTCTATTTTCGACAAATATCTTCCTCTTACGATATTTTTAGGTGTAGGTCGTCCAGTATTGGAGAATATTGACAAGTTGCCACTGGAAGGCACTTCACCGCCATCATCATGCCGTGGAACGAGATTGATTCTCGTTCTCAAATGAGGTTTGAAATAGTACGAGTTAAATGTTGAAATCTCCTCAACAATATAGGCCTCACATATCGAAGCCTCAACATGCGCCTTGTTCTTAACCTTTTTCTTGAGATTAAACAAGTACCTGCATTGAAATATTAATCAAGTATTTTCAATTAAGAAAAACATATAAAATACTTTTATATATGAATTACATTACAACAGTAATATCTAACCGTTCGAATGGGTACATCCATCTATATTGGACCGGTGCTCCAGCTTTTGCCTCGAACGGTAGATGTATAGGGAGATGCTTCATTGAGTCAAAAAATAATGGACAGAATATCATCTCAAGTTTGCATAGTGTCTCGACGATATTCGTTTAAAGCCTCTCAATGTGATCGACATTCAACTTGCCGGAGCATATATCTCTGAAGAAATGACTGATCTCCGTGAGTGCATCCCATATTCCCTTTGGCAACAAATCACGAAAAGCTAATGGGATGAGTGTTTGCATAAACACGTGGCAGTCATGACTCTTCATTCCATATAATCTGCAGTCCTCTATATTAACCAGCCTTGATATGTTCGATGCATGTCCATCTGGAAAACACAGACTCTTAAGCCATAGACTAGCAGTTGTGCGTTTTTCTCTAACACGAAGCTTGCTCTTGGTTTTGCGACCCGTGACTCATCATAAACCAACTCCATATTTTTACGGTTACAATATTAAGCTATATCCAATTTAGCCTTGATGTTGTCCTTTGTCTTCCCCTTCACATCCATGATGGTGTTGAAAATGTTCTCAAACATGTTCTTTTCGATGTGCATGATGTCAAGGTTATGGCGAAGCAGATTGGTCTTCCAATAAGAAAGATCCCAAAAGATACTTCGCTTTACCCAATTATGGGTCAAACCAAAACCAGGAAACTTTTGCTTACCTGATTGAAGGCCAAACACAATGTCACCGTACTCTGAGACAACATCATGCAATTCTTCACTAGAAAGACGCGGGGATGCAACATCTTTTTCAACTCTGCCAACAAAGAAATCTTTTCTGTTCTTTTTGTACCTGTGATTAAGTAGCAAGAAGCGACGGTGACAGTAAAAAAAAGAAGCTTTACCTCCATTTGCTAGCGTGAATGCCTTGTTGTTTTCCATGCAGTATGGACATGCGACTTTCCCATGCGTGCTCCAACCAGAAAGCATTCCTCATAAGGAAATTTTGTTTCCTCGATATATCATAAGTCAGAGCTCTGGAGAACCACAACTGCACCAACTCATCAATCAACGGTCGAAGAAAAACATCTATATTCCGCTCCGGGCTGCTTGGATCGGGTATGACAGTAGATAAAAACATGAACTCCGGCCTCATACACATTCACAGTGGCAAGTTATAAACTATGAGTATGACCGGCCAACAAGAATAAGGAGCAGCAAATGACCCAAATCGGTTGAATCCGTCTGTACACAACCTAAGACGCACATTCCTTGATTCAGCTGAAAAGTGAGGATGAACACTGTTAAAGCATTTCCACGCTTCGCCGTCAGAAAGATGAACCATCACTCCATCAATCGCATGGTGTGCTTGGTGCCATGTCATGTGCTCAGCAGTCCTTGGTGACATGAATAACCTCTGCAATCTAGGTGTGATCGGGAAGTATATAAGTTTTTTATATGCCACTAGAGTCTTTCCCCTGCCAATTCTAGGTTTGTAACGGGAATGCCCGCATGTCATGCACTCGGTCATCTCAACATTTTCAAGGTAGTATAACATGCAGAAGTTAGGGCACATGTCAATTTTCTGGTATCCTAAACCGAGGGGTTTCATCATGGACTTCGCAGCATAGAAGTTCTTTTTCAACCTGTTCTCTTCAGGTAAAATGCCTCTTGCCCATTCAATAATCTTGTCATACCCGGCCTCACTCAACCTGTGATCTGACTTGATGGTGAACACCTGTGCTATGACCGATAATTTATTGTGGTTCGTGCAGCCATCTCATAATGGTTTGTCAGAATCTTTCAACAAATCAAAAAACCTAGTTGCATCTACATTAGGTTCTTCTTCTACGATTGGACATTGACTGACATTACCTTGATTCATTCTCATTGCATCCATAACCATATTTCTGTAAGGATTAGTGTTGTCATTTGCCGCTTCATGCACGTTGCTAGCACTAAAAGTAGACCCAACCACCGTTTCTTCCATTCTCCTCTCACTAACATATACTTCTCCATATGCATACCAACACTGGTAATTCTCCATAAACCCTTTGTGTAGAAGATGCATCATTACAACATCTGGATGCAAATACTTTTTATTTTGACACTTCCTGCATGGACACCTAATACCGCCTCCAATAAAATTTCTAAGAATAGATGTTGCAAAATTAATAAAACCCTGAACCCCGTTACAATAATCCATCCTCCGCAATCCTTGGGGTGAATCTCGATACATCCATGAACGATCATCCATGATTTATATCGAACCTCTATAAAATTATGATGACATAATGTATTAATTAACTAAGTTAGGTAAATAAACTTGCAAAAATATTACTTTACCTCGAGATTATCCAACAAACCAATCACAACTTCTCATAAATATTAAATATTCATTATCATTTATCAACGTCCATACAAATTAAAATATATAAATTTACAGAAATTACCACTCCGCAATACCATTGATAAAACTTTAAACGGACCCATTAAGGAAGCTATTAATTATTTCAAAACAACACATGTACTTCGGTAGTTCCATAAAGTTTTAACAATTTACAAACAAATACAATCTTACAAAATCTAAAACAAACCATAACAAGTATAGAATTATACATTCATATACTACAAGTTTGTTTGAGAAATAACAATAAAACATGTACATTTACTAACAAAATACATATACTAAAAAAACAATAAAATTGACATTTAATTAAATGTTAAAAGATAGAATTACTTACAAAAATTGATAAAATTCGTCGGTAAATCAGAACACGGATGCGGTGACCACAAAACTTCAAGAAATATAACTTCTTGTGCTGATATGAGAGAGATTTTTGTTTGGGGAGGAGGGGGGGGCTGGTTGTTTGCAGATGGGGAGAGTTGGGATTAGGAAGAAGAAGGAGAAATAGGGGAGGAGAGGGTCGGTAGAGTGGATATATATATTAACTTTTCCCGATGGTTTCACCGACGGAAACTCCATCGGTGAAACCGTCGATGATTCTGATGGAACAATCGACACGTCACCGTACGGATCTGCCATTTCAAATTCGTCGGTGATTCCGTCGGCAATATAAACAGCGGTCGCTGTACGGCTGTCTTTTTGAATTCGTCGGTGATTCCGTCTGAAAAAATAACCTACCAAAACCTCCACGTCAGCGACCTGCTTTTTTTTTTACGACGGAAACAATTTCCATCGGTAGTTACCGACTGAATTATGGACAGAATATTGTCCGTCGGTAATTTCGACCTCAAATTACCAACATAAATATTCCGTCGGTAAATCCGTTGCTATTTAGCGAATTTCTGGTAGTGAATGCACAAGCATGAGTTAGAATTTCAGCTTTACATGAAAATGAAAATTGAATCAAACACGTTTACATCTATGATTTCAACGCTGAGGTTTAGAATCAAAACAATTTTATGAAACACAAAATCTAACACAACGATAAATATATCCATAACTTTGTATGCAAATAGTTTGACGTTGATTTAGGACAATGAAAAAAAATAGTAAAGAAAATCAACTCACCGCACAAAATTTTAAGAATAAAAAATTTAGATTGAAAAAATATATTTTTTATATGTATAAAAAAATAATGCAGTAATGGACACTCACTATCAAGAAATTGAAAAATACAAATAAGCATACTAATAGAGTATTTTAGTTAGTATATTGCAATATTAATTTTTCTATCTGAACATGCTATTATTATATCTATTGATAAACACCAACGACCAAGAGAATTACAATTAAAAAAGAAGAAATAAAAAAAAAAGCAACAAGTATGATGATATGTTATTTTTATAGATAAAATTACTCAAAGATTTAAATTCGTTAATTATGTTATAACTTGACTTTGACCTATTTGCTTTTAATTTAATTTTAAAGGGATTAAAATTTGAAATTAAAAAACTAAGGATTGATTTTAATTAAATATATAATTTGTTAACTTGTAAGAAATTTAAGGATTACAATGTGTTTTTGTCATTCTGTTCTAATCTTTAATTTAAAAAGACCATTAAGATAATAATAATTAATTATCTATTTTTCAAATTTGATTTTTAATCAAATTTAATTCTTTTTTTTTTTTTTAAGACTGAGTTTGTCTCATAGTAACTATGAGAATACTGTAATATAAATACAGATCCCATATAAAAAAGGAGAGGTGCCATTACAAGAAAACCGAACACTTGGTGCTTCACAACACAAAATACGCTGAACCATCATTGTCAAATACTTCCAACCCAGAAACAACCCTCAATATTCACCCCTGCCAGCAAGCTTCACCGTTCGTTTTCTGGCCAACGTTCATCATTTTCTCAACTGTGGGTAGCAGCGGTTGCGTTCCTCAGCCACTCCAACAGCTCCAACCGTAGGCAGTTTCAGCACAGAGGACTTTCCTGATCAGAACTCAGCTCCAGCAGCAACTTCTTCTCTTCGGTCCAGCACCTAGAGCAACACCAACATCACAAAGCAGCAACAGTAGTAGAAGATCATCCTCCAGCAGCAGCTCTGCACCAGCATGGTGTACGAGAGCTACATCAGCAAAGTCTTCTGCAGCCCCATCGTGATCTCCTGTTTCAGCCATGAATGACAGCGACAACACTGGGAGCAGCAACAGCAGCAGCAGCACGGTAGTCATGCACCCTCCCAACCTCCATTGAAGCAAAATTTAGAAGCTCTCCTTCGCAACAGTAACCCTGTCTTCACTGAAAACATCAGGTTGTATTTTCAACTGTGAGCAGCACTCCCTGTAAACTCTAGTCAGCAGCCAGATTTCTTCTCCTCAGCCGAGCACCAACCTCCAGCTGACAGTAGCAGCAGCCCCGTAAACTCCAGCAAGAGTTCGTGTCCTCAGCCGAACACCAGCCTCCAGTGTAAAAAAAAAGAAAAGAAAGAGGAACTCCATCAAAATGAGCTTGGCTTGGGGCTCAGCCTTAAGCCAATCCATTTTTATTTTTTTAAGGGTATGCTCGGCAAAATACATTTTTATATTCTTCTTTTTAATGTCACTTTTAATTATTTTGATATATAGCCAAATAAATCTTTAAAATATTAGAAAATTCTAAAAAAATTAAAGCATTTTTTTTTATTTATCTGTGGGTCTCTCATTTTTTTTTTTTTGATGACTTCACTAAGTATTTGAGTTGTAAACTTTTATTATGAAATGCAAATCTGGTATGTGATATATGTCTATCCTTTTTTTACTAAAAAAATATAATAAAAAGATATGTTTTGCTTTTAAATCCAAAATTTACTGATTTATTCATTGATGTCAAAGTCAGAAATATCATATTTTTTTGTTAAGCAATATTTATCAACAATAGAGTTAGAAATATTTGTAGGTGAATATTTACTAGCATCAAGGTTTTATATCATCATTTTGCACTTGAAGTATCAATAACTCCTTAACTAAAGCATGTATTATAATAAAAAGTCTGATACTATAAGATACCTTTAATTTATGATAAATGTTCATATTAAATGCAAGCCTATCACATAAATCAAAGGATTGATTGATCAGTTTAACTACTAAAATTGAGAAGACAAATAGAGGGGAAAGCTTAGAAAAGAGATGTTGGTTCAGTCCAAACTAGAACACTATTTGGTTGTTGGATCATACCTAGAGATGTAGAATTTCGATTTAGGTCTGGTCTATATGGATGGAAAGCTAATACATAGGCCTAAAACTTTTATGAGAGTCCAAGATTAAAAAATGTCGTTTTCAAGTTCAAATTGTAGCAACAATGGAGAAGTCAGAATTTGTCCTGCAACCTATACATTGTTTAGTGTTCAGCACATATCTCAAGTTCTAGAAGTCCAAATGCACCGATTCTTTTTTTTGTTGTTGAAAAACTGAGACAATTTCCTAGAACTCTCATGAAGACTATTTGTTCAAATTCTGATGTTAGCAATGACGTTTTGTTCAGACAAGAAGATAAGGATTGTCACCAAGTCAAGATGTGGTTACCCACTCCACAATTAGTTATTAAATCAATAGTTCTAAATTTTGGCCTATAAAAGAAGGCATTTGCTATGCACTTAGGCATCTTAGTTTTCAGATCAAGATCATGTTCTTGCTCTCTCTCTTTATATTTTTGTAATGCTTAAATTTTGCTATTATTAATCTCTTGTTTATGCCTTTTATTTCCTTTACTATACTTATATAATTATGCTCTCCTCTTGCTTATATATGTTTCTCTTCTTCATTATGTTTATTATGTCAATGTGAAAAGGTTACACTAATAGTGTAAGAATAAGTATAGTATAAACTCAACATGGACTTTAATGTTTGATACTACCATGTTTTGTATTTGTTATCTTGTTCACTTTTAATACTTTGCTTGTTAAATGGTTAATCTAGATTTACGTTGTATAACCCTTGCTACAACAAATACTTGGCACTTTCATAGCCTAATCGTATGGCATAACGGACATATGTGCTATGAAAGAAACTTGATTTGTTGTTAACATAAGTCATAATCATAAATACCTGACAACATTTACAAGTATTAGCATTATTCGAATAAGATAACTAATGTAAACATGTTAACAATTTATAATCCGATCGGAACATCCTTTGTGTGTGGTTTCCAGTTGAGTAATAAAAAGAGTTTATACTATACTTGTTTGAAATACTATTTATGGATCCTCTAACCTTGATAATTGTTTTTATCATTGTTTAATTTTCACATTAATCTTACATCTCATAGTCCTCTTTAACTTATTATTATTATTATTATTATTATTTATAATTTATATAGTTAATCTCCCTGTGGTTCGACCCCGGTCTTGCCATGTTATTTATTACTTCGACACTCCTACACTTGGGAGAAGACATCAACTCTTTGGTCGTGTCAAGTTTTTGGCGTCGTTGGTGGGGAGGTAAATTCTTGTATAAATTATAATATTTATTTTAATTTCTTTTTTCACTTTTCTTGTATCTAACTTTGTTTCTTTTGTTTTGTTTTTTTTTTTGTTTTCTTCTTTCTTTTATTCTTTTCCTACACGTGCATGAGAGTTTGGTTACATACATTAAGTGGTAGACTTTATAGGATATCCTCATCATTTTCATAAAATATGGCTGAAGAAGATAACCAGTCACTTCATAATGAGAATAATGAGAATAATCATATTAGAACACTTAGAGACCACATGAATCCTACAAGAACAAGTGCACCCTCATGTATAGTTTTCCCCCTTGATACATGTCATTTTAATTTTAAATCAGACATTATTCAACTTTTATCTTCTTTTCATGGCTTAGATCTAGAAAATCCATACTTGCATTTGAGAGAATTTGAGGAGGTCTGTAACACCTATATTTACTTAAATTGTAGCATGAACACCATCAGATTAAAACTTTTTCCTTTTTCATGAAAAGATAAAGCTAAAACATGGCTATAAAATCTTAGGTTTGGATCCATTTGTGGTTGGGATGAAATGCAATAACAATTTTTAAAGAAGTTTTTTTCGTCTCATCGAACAAATTCTTTCAAAAGACAAATTACCACTTTCACTCAAAAACCAGGAGAAACATTTTACCAATGTTAGGATAGATATCGAGACTTACTAAATACTTGCCCTCAACATGGTTTTGAAATATGGAGATTGGTTTCACATTTTTATGAAGGGTTAACACCTAAAGATAGACAAATGGTGGAATTGATGTGCAATGGAACTTTTGAAGATAAAGACCCTAATGAAGCAATGGAGTATCTAGACTTGCTAACTGAAAATGCTCAAAATTGGGACACTACATGCACTTATGAGGCACCAAGTAAAACCTAACCTCATATATCAAATCATGGCAGATCTAAAAGATACTCTTGCAAAATTCACATCTGCTCTCAGTTTTCAAGAGAAAGGTAAGTTTCAATCTTAACCACAACAAAATTCCTAGGGGCAATACAATGTAAAAGCAAGTAGTTTTGGAAGCCAACATATGGATCAAGTCAAATCAGTCATCACTCTTTGCAGTGGTAAGGTTATTAAAAAACCCACTTGACACGACCAAAAGATTGATGTCTTCTCCCAAGTGCAGGAGTGTCGAAGTAATAAATAACCCGACAAAACCGGGGTCGAACCACAGGGAGGTTAATTGTATAAATTATAGATAACAATAAAACAAAAGTAACAACAACAACAACAACAACAACAATAATAATAATAACAATAATAATAGTGATAATAATAATAGTGAAGAAGAAGAGGAAGAAGTTGATGAGAACTTTGAGATGAAAGATTAACGTAAGGATTAAAAAATGATAACAACAAATGTCAAGGTTAGAGGATCCACTAATGGTATTTCAAACAAGTATAGTATAAACCCTTATTATTCAATTGGAAACCACACACAAGGAGGTTCCAATCAGATTATAAATTGTTAACATGATTACATTAGCTATCTTATTCGAATAATGCTAATACTTGTAAATGTTGTCAGGCATTCATGATTATAACTTATGTTAACAACAAATCAAGTTCCTTTCATAGCTCAGGTGTCGGTTATACCATACAGTATGGGCTATGAAAGTGCCAAGTATTTGTTGTACCAAATGTTATACAACATAAATCTAGATTAACCATTTAACAAGCAAAGTATTATAAGTGAACAAGATAGCAAATATAAAGCATGTTAGTATCCAACATTAAGGTCCATGTTAAGTTTATATTATACTTATTCTTACACCATTAGTGTACCCTTTTCACCTTGACATAATAAACTTAGTTAAACATAATGAAAGAAAGAAACATAAACAAACAAAATAAGAACATAAATAAGATAAAGGTTAACTAAGTAAAGGAAAGGAAATGAAAGGCATAAACTTGACATTAATAAAAGCAAAACATAAGTAATACAAAGAGAGAAAACAAGAGCATGATCTTGATCTGAACACCAAGATGCCTAAATACATGGCAAATACCTCCTTTTATAGGACAAAATTCAGAACTATTGATGTGTTGACTAATTGATGAGTGGGTGGCCACATCTTGACTTTGTGACAATTCTTATCTTCTTGTCTGCCAAAAACGTCATTGATAACATCATAATTTGAACAGACTTCAATCATGAAAGTTCTAGGAAATTGTCTCATCTTTCCAGGGTAAAAATTTGAGATCATTTGGACTTCTAGAACTCGAGATATGGGCTGAACACTGAACAGTGTCTGAGCTGCAGGACAGATTCGGACTTCTTCGTTGTTGCTACAATTTGGACTTGAAAACGGCCTTTTTAAATCTTGGGCTCCACATGAAAGTTGTAGGCCTATGTCTTATCTTTCCATCCATATAAAATGGACCTAAATCCAAGATCTACAGCTCCAGATATGACCCAATTACCGAACAGTGTTCCAGTTTGGACTGCACCAGCATCTCTTTTCTAAGTTTGACCATCTCTTTGTCCTTTCAATTTCAGTACTTCAACTCATCAATCAATTCTTTCATTTATGTGATAGGCCTGCATTTAAGATGAATATTTACCATAAATTAAAGGTATCTTATACAATTAGATATGTTATTATAAAACATGCTTTAGTTAAGGAGTTATTGATACTTCAAGTGCAAAAATGATGATATAAAACCTTGATAAAAATACACTTTTAAGTACTAATCACACCCCCCAACCAGCTTATTACTAGTTCCTAATAATTAAAGCTTTAAACTAGAAAAACAATTTGCAAATTCCACAAAGCAAGGCATTCATCATTCAACTTCCATTAATCTATCTAGATAAACAAACTCTCATTAAATTTTATATATCTGCTCAATATCTCTTAAACAAAATATTAATAAACCTTCCTTGTTATGTGCTCAATGTATGAAACATAAGTGATGGGGCTTTCATTGGAAGAAAATAATATTTTGTTCTAATGTTTAAGGTTAACTTCCTTGGGTTGGGATTATTTTATTTTATTTTACTCTTTTTTTTCTTTTTACTCTTTTTTTTCTTTTTCTTTTTTTTTTAATATCTATACATATAACTTAAAACACAATGCATCTTTAACCCATGTAACGAGCTTTCGGCTAATGACTCCCAGACTAGTTGGTCTTAGGGCATTAGGTGTTGAGACACCCCTACGAGCTTAGTAACTCGGGTTGCAGATACTGATACGTAGATAGTGCAATGTTTGATTCCCTTAAGCTTTTCTCCTTAACCCATGTAACAAGCTTTGGGCCAATAGCTCCCAAGTCAGTTGACTTTAGGGTATTAGGTGTTAAAACACCCCTTCGGGCTTAATTGCTTAGGTTAGGGAGGCTACGAAACCAAACTTATCTACGTTTTTATTATCATCATTTTTATTTATTTTTTTTTCTCTTTTTTTTTTGAAAATTATATACTATCCCTATCCCTTAGTTGTTACCTTTAACAAAAGAACATAAATAATGTAATAATCCAATGTGCAACCCACAATCATATGTTAAAGTGTGTGTGTGAAAATGAAGGTTTAAGAATACTTGTTAAATGAGTATATGAGCAGAACCAAGTGATAACAATGCGAGAGTTTGTAAACCTGAATATTTCAAGAAGTATTCTAATAAGCCTTGTTATGAATATTGCAAATAACCATTAGAAAATGTTTGCTAAGATGCGTCTCAAGAGTCAATAAAATTCCCTCTTACTCTACCATCCTAGTAATAACAGTTTTGCCAAATGGTTTTTAAAAACAAAAACAGTTAGTTGGTTAGTTTTTTTTTTTTTAATGTCAACTACTATCCTCTCCCCCCAACCAAAACGAGACATTGTCCTCAATGTCATAAGATAGAAAGATAGAGTATAGAAGACATCACCTGAAACAACGAACACTGACAATCCTGAAACACACTTAAACAAATATAAGAGATAACCAAACAGAAAAAAATATTATGCTATTAATAAAACTGAAAGACATAAATTTTTACAAACTCAGACTCAAATCGTAGTTGTGATTGTGGCTCACATCTTCCCTTGGTTTTACGTCCAAGAACGGCTTAAACGCCCTCTATGGGTCGGGGATAGGCTTCCCATCCAGTTTTCTTAAAAACTGTCAAACAAGGTCTTTTATAGTCAGATTTCCAAGACTAAGTCGATCACGTTGTTTATGGAAATGGGGTCATAAGTCTTGAAATGCACAATGCACATCTCTACCAGGATATGTCTCCAAAGTCAATAGAAGATTATCTAAAGATTCCTTATGTTTTGAAATAAATCCTAACTTTTGATAATTTTCACAAGCTTTGCAGAATGCATGCGTGTCCTTGAACATGGTGGGCCAATAAAATCCATTTTGAAAGATTTTCGCAATGGTCTTTTTTGACGAGAAATGACTCCCACATGCTTCAGAATGACAATATTTAATGACATTACTTACCTCATTGTCAGGAATGCATCTTCGAAATATTTGATCAGGACAATATTCGAATAAGTAAGGGTCATCCCAATAAAATTTCTTCACTTCGTTCAAAAACTTTCCTTTATCTTCGGTACTCCAATGAGTTGGCAAATCTCCTGAGGCAAGGAAATTGATATTTTTAGCAAACCAAGGCATTGAACTAAGAGAAAGTAAGGATTTGTCAGGAAAGTAATCATCGGTTGGTGTGATGTCAGATATCAAATCTGTTGTCGCTCTTGACAAAAGATTCGCATCAACATTTTCGGTGTCTTTTTCATCCGTGATTTCTTCCTGAGAATAAGTCATTTGCAAATCATCAAACTCAGTATTACTCAAAGTAGATTCAAATTGATCATAAACCAATTCTTCATTAAAATCTACTTCTTGTAAATCATTATCATCTCTAGGTTGCTTGCAAATGTTGAAAATATTCATCTCCAATGTCATGTTTCCAAAAGATAGCTTCATCAGTCCATTCCTACAATTAATCAATGCATTAGAAGTTGCAAGAAATGGACGCCCTAAAATAACAGGAAATGAATTACATGCTTCAACAGGTTGTGTGTCCAAGACAATAAAATCCACAGGATAAATGAATTTATCAACTTGTACTAACACATCTTCAATTATTCCTCTAGGCACTTTTACAGATCTATCGGCAAGTAAAAGAGTTACAGAAGTTAGTTTAACTCACCTAGATTGAGACTTTAAAAAACTGAATATGGAAGTAAATTCACACTAGCTCCAAGATCAAGTAAAGCTCTTTCAATTTTATGTTCTCCAATAAAGCAAGAAATTGTAGGACAACCAGGGTCTTTATATTTCAAAGCATTATTGTTCTGAAGAATGGCACTTACTTGTTCGGCTAAAAAGGCTTTCTTTTTCATATTCAGTTTTCTCTTCATAGTGCACAGATCTTTCAAAAATTTAGCATAAGAAGGAACTTGTTTGATAGCATGCAACAAAGGTATATTGATCCTTACCTGTTTGAAGGTTTCAAAGATTTCAGAGTTGTGATTGACTTTTCTTTGTTTGGTCATGGCATGAGGAAATGGAAGTGCTGGCGGAGAATCAGTCTTTTCTTTGCAATGATCAGATTCAACCCCTTCCTTACCCTCAGAGATTGATTCATCATCATTCTCACAAGGTTCAAGAATGAGTTTTTCAATAACCTTACCACTGCGAAGAGTGATGACTGATTTTACATGATCCATGTGTTGGCTTCCCGAACTACTTGCATTCACATTGTATTGCCCATTTGGATTTTGTTGTGGTTGAGATGAAAACTTACCTTTCTCTTGGAAACTGAGAGCAGATGTGAACTTTGCAAGAGTATCTTTAAAATCTGTCATGCTTTGAGCAAGTTGAGTGTTAATTGCCTCTTGCTTTTCCATAAATGCATGCAATGTTTCCTCAAGATTTCTTCTAGGAGGTGGAGCATAAGGAGGTGCATATCCATGAGAATTTTGGAAATTATGGTGTGCTTGAAACGGTGGCTGTGAAGTTTGAGCATTATTGTTCTCACTCTTCCAACTGAAATTTGGATGATTTCTCCAACCAGGATTGTATGTTTGCGAGTATGGGTTATGATTGGGCCTTTGAAAACTGTTTAATGCATGGGCTTGTTCATGGAGACATTCTTTAAAAGAAGGTAAGGTTGGACAGTCATTGGTTGAATGTTCGTTGGGTTCACAGATTTGACATGCAATGTCTTGAACAGATTTTAATTGACCACTCTTTTTCAATTCTAGCGCTTCGACTTTTTTAGCTAAAGATGCAAACTTGGCTTGGAGGTCATGATCTTCCCTAAGGTTGTACATACCCCCACTAGATGTATGAGGTTGGGTTTTACTTGGTGCCTCATAAGTTCCTGTAGTGTCCCAATTTTGCGCAATTTCAGCTAGCAAGTCTAGGTATTCCATTGCTTCATTAGGGTCTTTATCCTCAAAAGTTCCATTACACATTAATTCAACCATTTGCCTATCTCTAGGAGTTAACCCTTCATAAAAATGTGAAACTAATCTCCATGTTTCAAAACCATGATGGGGGCAAGTATTAAGTAAGTCTCGATACCTATCCCAACATTGATAAAATGTTTCTCCTGGTTTTTGAGAGAAAGTAATGATTTGTCTTTTGAAAGAGTTTGTTCTGTGGGATGGAAAAAACTTCTTTAAAAATTGTTGTTGCATTTCATCCCAAGCACGAATGGATCCAGGTCTCAAATTTTGGAGCCATGTTTTAGCTTTATCTTTTAATGAAAAAGGAAAAAGCTTCAATCTAATGGTGTTCATGCTACAATTTGAGTCATTACACGTGTTGCAAACCTCCTCAAATTCCCTTAAATGCAAGTATGGATTTTCTAAATCTAAGCCATGAAAAGATGGTAAAAGTTGAATAATGCCTGTCTTAAAATTAAAATGAGATGCATCAGGAGGAAAAACTATGCATGAGGGTGCACTTGTTCTTGTGGGATTCATGTGGTCTCTAAGAGTTCTAACCCGAATATTCTCATTATTCTCATTATGAAGCGATTGGTTATCTTCTTCGGCCATATTTTCTGAAAATGATGAGGATACCCTACAAGGTCTACCACTTAATGTACGTGACCACACTCTTATGCACGTGCAGGAAGAGAATAAAAGGAAGAAGAAAACAAAAGAAAGAGAAACAAAACAAAAGAAACAAAGTTAGATACAAGAAAAGAGAAAAGAGAAAAGAGAAAATAAAATAAATACTATAATTTGTACAAGAATTTACCTCCCCGGCAACGGCGCCAAAAACTTGACACGACCAAAAGATTGATGTCTTTTCCCAAGTGTAGGAGTGTCGAAGTAATAAATAACCCGGCAAGACCGGGGTCGAACCACAGGGAGGTTACTTGTATAAATTATAAGCAACAATAATACTACAACAATAGTAACAATAATAATAATAATAATAATAGTGAAGAAGAAGAGGAAGAAGTTGATGAGAACTTTGAGATGAAAGATTAACGTAAGGATTAAAAAATGATAACAACAAATGTCAAGGTTAGAGGATCCACTAATGGTATTTCAAACAAGTATAGTATAAACCCTTATTATTCAATTGGAAACCACACACAAGGAGGTTCCAATCAGATTATAAATTGTTAACATGATTACATTAGCTATCTTATTCGAATAATGCTAATACTTGTAAATGTTGTCAGGCATTCATGATTATAACTTATGTTAACAACAAATCAAGTTCCTTTCATAGCTCAGGTGTCGGTTATACCATACAGTATGGGCTATGAAAGTGCCAAGTATTTGTTGTACCAAATGTTATACAACATAAATCTAGATTAACCATTTAACAAGCAAAGTATTATAAGTGAACAAGATAGCAAATATAAAGCATGTTAGTATCCAACATTAAGGTCCATGTTAAGTTTATATTATACTTATTCTTACACCATTAGTGTACCCTTTTCACCTTGACATAATAAACTTAGTTAAACATAATGAAAGAAAGAAACATAAACAAACAAAATAAGAACATAAATAAGATAAAGGTTAACTAAGTAAAGGAAAGGAAATGAAAGGCATAAACTTGATATTAATAAAAGCAAAACATAAGTAATACAAAGAGAGAAAACAAGAGTATGATCTTGATCTGAACACCAAGATGCCTAAATACATGGCAAATACCTCCTTTTATAGGACAAAATTCGGAACTATTGATGTGTTGACTAATTGATGAGTGGGTGGCCACATCTTGACTTTGTGACAATTCTTATCTTCTTGTCTGCCAAAAACGTCATTGATAACGTCATAATTTGAACAGACTTCAATCATGAAAGTTCTAGGAAATTGTCTCATCTTTCCAGGGTAAAAAGTTGAGATCATTTGGACTTCTAGAACTCGAGATATGGGCTGAACACTGAACAGTGTCTGAGCTGCAGGACAGATTCGGACTTCTTCGTTGTTGCTACAATTTCGACTTGAAAACGGCCTTTTTAAATCTTGGACTCCACATGAAAGTTGTAGGCCTATGTCTTATCTTTCCATCCATATAAAACGGACCTAAATCCAAGATCTAAAGCTCCAGATATGACCCAATTACCGAACAGTGTTCCAGTTTGGACTGCACCAGCATCTCTTTTCTAAGTTTGACCATCTCTTTGTCATTTCAATTTCAGTACTTCAACTCATCAATCAATTCTTTCATTTATGTGATAGGCCTGCATTTAAGATGAACATTTACCATAAATTAAAGGTATCTTATACAATTAGATATGTTATTATAAAACATGCTTTAGTTAAGGAGTTATTGATACTTCAAGTGCAAAAATGATGATATAAAACCTTGATAAAAATGCACTTTTAAGTACTAATCACCACTCTTGAATCTTATGAGAAAGATGATGAGTCAATCTCTAAGGGTAAGGAAATGGTTGAATCTGAACATTGCAAAGAAAAGGAAAGTCAATCACAACTCTAAAATCTTTGAAACTTTTAAATAGGTAAGGATCAATATACCTTTGTTGGATGCTATTAAACATGTACCTTCTTATGCTAAATTTTTGAAAGATCAGTGCACTGTGAAGAGAAAACTGAATGTGAAAAAGAAACCCTTTCTAGCCGAACAAGTAAGTGCTATTCTTTAAAACAATAATGCTTTGAAATATAAAGACCCTGGTTGTCCTATAATTTCATGTTTTATTGGAGAACATAAAATTGAAAAAGCTTTACTTGATCTTAGAGCTAGTGTGAATTTACTTCCATATTCAGTTTTTTAAAGTCTCCATATAGGTGAGTTAAAACCAACTTTTGTAACTCTTTTACTTGTTGATAGATCTGTTTTAAAAATTAGTTCAAGATCAATTTTAAACCACTTCTAGTGAAACTGAGATTGATGAATCTGACAATTTGCAAATGGTTTATTTTCAGGAAGAATCAAAGGTAAATAGTTGAAAACTAAAAATTAAGGAATTGCCATCATGATCAATTGAGTCCATACCTTCAAGTGTCAACCACCAAAACCTGATTTGAAGCCGTTACCATTCAATCTCAAATACTCATTTTGGGGAGAAAATGAAAATTTTCTGGTAATAATCTCTTCCAAACTTAATGCATATCAAAAAGGTAAGTTATTACAAACTATGAAAATGCACAAAAATACATTAGGATGGACCATAACTGACATAAAAGGAATTAGTCCTTTGATTTGCACACACATGATTTATTTGGAGGAAAATGCTAACCCTTTAGAGAAATGCAACAAAGGTTTAATCCTAATAGTGAAAATGAAGTCATTAAGCTTCTAGATAATGGAATTATTTATCCTATTTCTACAGCAAAGGGGTAAGTCCTACCCAAGTTATACCCAAGAAGTCTGGAGTCACTGTGATAACAAATGAGAAAAATGATTTAATTCCAACTAAGACTATTACTGATTGGCGCATGTGCATTGACTATAGGAAAGTTAATTTAATGACTAGAAAAGATCATTTTTCTTTACTTTTCATGGATCAAATCCTAGAAAGAGTTGCAGGTCATGAATTTTATTGTTTCCTAGATGGCTATTCAGATTACAACCAAATTGAAATTGCATTGGAAGATCAAGAAAAGACTACTTTCACATGTCCATTTGGTACTTTTGCATATTGAAGGATGCCTTTTGGATTATGTAATGCACCAGCCACGTTTCAAAGATGCATGCTCAGTATATTTAGTAATATGGTTGAATATTTTCTTAAGATTTTTATGGATGATTTTTCTATTTTTAGCGATTCATTTGATGATTGTTTGACTAACTTGGAAAAAGTTTCTAACAGGTGTGAAGAGAAGAATCTTGTACTGAATTGGAAAAAATGTCACTTTATGGTAACAAACGACATTATACTTGGTCACATTGTTTCATCGAAAGAAATTGAGGTTGACAAATCTAAAATCAAGTTAATTGTTAACTAGCCAACACCAAAATCTATTAAAGATGTTAGATCATTCTTAGGACATGCTTGTTTTTATAGAAGGTTCATCAAAGATTTTAGTGTAATATCTAAGCCCTTGAGTAACCTTCTAACAAAGGATAATATTTTTGAATGGATGAACATTGTGAAGAAGCCTTTGTTAAACTTAAAAACTTACATACTTCTGCTCATGTTATTCAACCTCCTAATTGGTCATTGCCTTTTGTGTTACGCTAGTGATTATGTTGTAGGTGTTATCTTGGGACAAAGAAAAGATAAGAAACCTTATGTGATTTACTATGTAAGTAAAACTTTAAATAGTGCTCAAATGAATTACACCACGACTAAAAAAGAATTACTTGCTTATGTGCATGTAAAAAATTCAGGTCTTATCTTGTTGGCTCACTTGTTGTTGGTTTTAGTGATCATGCAACATTGAAATATTTTCTTTCTAAAAAAGATTCAAAGGCTAGATTGGTGTGGTGGATTTTGTTACTTCAAGAATTTGATATCACAATCATAGACAAGAAAGACACCAAAAATGTTATCGCATATCATTTATCAAGATTGACAACAGATTCGAGATCTAACATCACACCAATCGATGACTACTTTCCTGATGAATCTTTACTTTCCGTCTCTATAATGCCTTGGTTTGCTAATATTGTTAATTTTCTTGTTTTAGAGCTTTTGCCAGCTTATTGGAGTACCCAAGAAAAAAGAAAGTTCTTGAACGAAGTGAAGAACTTTTATTGGGATGACCCTTATTTATTCAAATATTGTCCTGATCAAATATTTTGAAGATGCATTCTTGACAATGAGGTAAGTAGTGTCATTAAATTTTTTCATTTTGAGACATGTGAAGGTCATTTCTCATCAAGAAAGACAACTGCAAAAATCTTACAAAGTGGATTTTACTAGCCCACCATATTTAAGGACTCACATACATTCTGCAAGACTTGTGAAAATTGTCAAAAGTTGGGATCTATTTCAAAAGGTCACATGATGCCTTCAAATCCTATTCTTGTCATTGGGATCTTTGACTGTTGGGGTATAGATTTCATGGGTCCATTTCCTCCATCATTTGGTTTTTTGTACATATTAGTCGTAATAGATTATGTTTCAAAATGGATAGAGACAATTCCAAGTCGAAATAATGATCACAAAACAGTGATAAAGTTTTTGAAAGAAAATATTTTGAGTCGATTTGGAATCCCTCAAGCTATGATAAGTGATAGTGGAACACATTTCTGCAATAAGTCATTTGAGTCTTTAATGAAGAAATATGGAATCATACATAAAGTTGCTACCCTTATCACCCTCAGAAAAGTGGACAAGTAGAGCTTGCTAATAGGGAGATCAAACAGATCTTGGAGAAAACAATGAACCCTAATAGGAAAGACTGGTCTTTAAAACTTAATGATACACTTTGGGCTTATCGAGCTGCTTATAAAACATCATTAAATATGTCACCTTATAGACTAGTCTATGAAAAACCTTGTCACTTGCCTGTGGAACTTGAACATAAAGCTTATTGGGTCATTAAAGCTTTTAATTCAAACCTTGATAATGCTAGTCAGCTGCAAAAATTACAAATAAATGATCTTGAGGAAATAAGAAATGATGCATATGAAAATTCAAGAATTCATAAAGCAACAATCAAAGAGTTTTATGACAAGAAAATATTGAGAAAAACATTCAATGTTGGTCAAAAAGTCTTGCTTTATAATTCTCGACTCCATTTGTTTCCTGGAAAGCTAAGATCAAGATGGAGTGGTCAATTTATTGTGAAACATATGTATCCTTATAGGGCCTTTGATATTGAGAATCCAAAAAATGGCAATGTTTTTGAAGGTAAATGGACATTGTTTGAAAGTTTACTTTGACAATTTTTCAGTTGAAAATGACTTTATTGAATTAGGTGATCCTCTATATAAAGATTGAATCTTTTTCTCACATTGTTTTTGTGTTTCTTTTTTGTGTGACTTTTGTTTTGCTAGTCTCTCACCCTGGTCAAATGGTGGATAACGGTACTCCATGACTCTTAAATCAGTTCTTTCAGTTTTCTATGATAATTGATATCTTTGTACATATTTGTGCAATTCTTTGCTCTTTCTCCTTTCTTTGCATCTCTTCTCCAATTCTCATTTGAAAATGGACACCACTATTGAAAAATTGAAAAAGTATTTTCCCGTTTTGCCCTCCAAATGCGATTACAAAAAATTTCCGTACTAGGTGTGAAAGATTGAGGTTGTTAATGAACCATGGAATTCCTAAAGATATGCACTGGATGATTAAAGCAAAGGTTCGATTATCAGGTGAGTCCTCCAATTCTTTCATTTCATACATGCCTAGAACAGCTAAAAGCACTTTTGCAAATAAATATCGTGCAAAACAACTGAAAGCCTGTAACAGATGTGCCAGATGGACTTGTAATGCAACATGTCATTCTTTAGGAATGGAATCTATAAACTGTGAAGATAAAATACAATTCATTAAGGATAGCCTAAGTAAGGAGTCTCTAGATAATCTTCTATTGACTCTTGAGACGCATCCTAGTGAAGATGTGCATCGTGTAATTCGATAAAGAACATGCTCGACATAGTGTTGGGAATCTGACTAAAAAAGATCTTGTTTGCCAGTTTTTAAGAAAACTAGATGGGAAGCCTATCCTCGACCCATAGAGGGCGTTTAAGCCATTTTTGGACGTAAAACCAAGGGAAGATGTGAGCCACAATCACAACTACTTGTACATACACATGTTTTCAAAAAAGAGAGAGAGAGAGAGAGAGAGAAAGAGTGAGACTCCAGCTTTCCTACATTTAGGTGGTATGATTGCACTTTTTATTTCTCATCTATAAAATCTTCTCTTCCTTCTCTTTATTTCTACTAAACCCATACATTCAACAGATATAGAAGTGTGTAGAAATGACAGGTTTCTCAAGTCATCACATAAGAAATATTTATGTTTTTGGTGGATCCAGTCCTGGAAAAGAAAAGGAGTTTATAGAATCAACAAATCATCTTGGTCAGGTACTAGCTGAGAGAAAGATTCATTTAGTGTATAGGGGAGGTAGCCTTGGGTTAATGGGGGGTGTGTCAATAGCTACATTTTTAGGAGGCAGTCAAGTTTTGAAAGTCGTACCCAAAGCTTTAGCAAAAGGGGACATCATTGGAAAAATAATTGGAGAGGAACTACAGGTCTCCACAATGTCTAATCGAATGAATGCGATGTTTAACCATGCTAATACCTTCATTGTTGTCGCACCCTCGCGGCGGAGCGCGGTGTCGCGGCGATCCTCGATTGATTTCAGGGTTTTTCTTTGTTTTTATGTAAAAGGGGTCGCCACCTAGTATTTTGGTCACTAGGAACCCTAACTGGTCTTTTAGAGATTCTAAGGCAAGGGACTGGTTGCGTAAAGAGAAGGTATTAGCACCCCTAGTACGCCCTACCTAAGGTAAGCTGCTTGGTATTTAGTTTGCCTCATAATTGCTATGGTGTTATTGTTTTCTAATCCCATTAGTTTTTCTAGGTTTGATTCAAACTAAATTTATTAAGATAGAAATCTAAGGAGATTCCATGTGCTTTGAAAGCTCATTTTTCCCTTAGTATTTCAAGAGTTTGCGACTCGTAAATCGCGAGGAGGGATAAAAATTTAGAAATCTAGACGCTTTAAAAAACCTATTTTTTTTGCCTTAGTATTTTATACTCTCACGGCTCGTAAATTGTGGAGTAAAAAATTGAAATGTCCTCGATTATAATCAAGGCTTCTTTCAAGGATGTGTGCAGATTTATTATTCCAAGAAAATTATTTTGGATATTTACCACTCAGGGTTTCTTTATCCAAATATTAGTGGTGAATAATAGATAAATTCCCCCTAAAATAAGATTTTTGTATTTTTTGGAATATTGGCCAATACCCTTTAGAGTTTTACAAACATATTGTAAAAATCCAGAAATGCAAGAAAACAATTTTTGTTGTGTTTAAGAAATCCATGTGAAAACACATTTTCAAAACTTCCAATATTTTTTTTATATAAAAAAACATTCAAAACATGTTAGGGTATTGGCCGTATGCAACACACAAGAAAACAATTTTTGATATATATGTATATTTGTCACATTGCGTCAAAAACCAGGTATTCTAAACACAAGACTGATATTTTTTTTACAACATAAAAAAAAATTCAGACCTTTAAATAAATATGCCAAAAAAAATCATAAATCTCTTTCTCTTTCTTTTATTTTCTGAAAGAACAAAAAAAAAGGGGAGGTCTGGCCGGGTCAATTGCCCAAGCAAGTGACCCGGCTGGATACAAAAGAGGCGCAGCTGTTGCGATGTCACGGTCGCACAAATTAATTACCCTAGCTTAAAGCACAACACACAAGATAGTATAGAGCAAGCAAGGGGTCGATCCCACGAGGAAGATTCAAGTCAGATTTTTATGCTAGATGATATGCAATTTGGGGGGGTTTGGACGTTATTAAGGCTAAAGCAAAAGAAAAAAGAAAACTATCAAACGAAATTTAATAAAATCAGAAAATTATCAAGAGAACAAACCTTGGTCACAAGCACACATCCACCTATAGAAATCAGAACTGATCATGGAAACGAAACATCAATTTATATTCTGAATATTTATCTCTTCTTAACATTGGTTAGTTAACAGATCCGCCGTACAACTAACCCTAACCATCAAACAACCACAGTGTCCACACTAGTAATTTAATTCAATGGCAGCCTTAAGAACTACATAAGTGATTAATCAAGAAAACATAAATGTCCGCAGTCTATGTTTGATTTGATTGAATGTTCTCTCTAAGATTAATAACGTAGATCCGCCACAATTATTAAACTCAGTTGCTTTACAAGCTCATATACCACAACTCCGGTTTTGATATCAAACTTAGCAATAGATTGTCTACAATAATAACTTAGAGTCCGCTCTAGCAATTAAAATAAACAATCATAGGAAAAATAAGCATAAAAGAACAAACATATTCATCATATAAACAAAAAAGAAAAGGTAAAATAAATCTCACAGTTCTTGAAATTCGAAGGTTTTTATGTCCTTGCAACCAAGAAAAAGTGTTTAGCCTTGCATGTTTGTTGAACAACTAATCAAAAAGAAGGAAGAATGCATAATTTAGGGTTTCTTAAAGGAAGGGGGCGTTTTTCTCTTCTTGGCTGGCTGCCTCCCTTCTCTTCTCTCATTCTTTTTATATCTTAGGAAACCCTAGATATCTATTTTACAAAATAGTCCTCCATTAAGTAGACTATTTACATTTAAGTACTTCAATAACTATTTTCCTAAAAAAGGAGAAATAGCCTTGCATGAAATCTTCAGATTTTGACTTAGAGGAGCTAAATTGCTGAAATAAAAACTTGGATATCGGTTTAGATGCTTCGGAACGTAATTTGGACTCGTTTCTTCACGAAACCTGTTTTCTGGCAGAATTCAAATGTCATCTTTGAAAAATCATATCTCCCACATATGACATCATTTTTGTCTGAAAGTTGGAGTGTTTATAGACCTTTTAGTCATGAATCCAAAAAAATTGATTTTTCATCAATTGAACTTCTGTAGCTCCAGATATTCAAGTTGGAATGGTCGAAGGTCAACACTAGAAGATTGCAAGATTTGACTTTGAAGGCTACGATTTCCATGCTCTTCCTTATTTTATTTTCTTGTCTTAGATTTCCAGAAAGGTATGGATGTTAGCTTTTTAATGCCACTAGAATTACTTCATTTCAACCTCTAGAGCTCACGCTCTGCACAAAACATCGACTGAAGGTCAAATCTGCCAATTATCTCCAATTTACTCCTTTTTGCATCTTTCATCCAAAAGTGCCTTCAAAACATAAAACAAAGAATATCAAGGCATTATATATATAAAACATAGGCAAAAAACTAGTTAAATGTGGGTAAAACTATTGAATAATATGGTTGTATCAGCAACTCTCTTTTATGAATGGAAAGCTATTGTTCAAGTGAATTAATTCACTTGAACAATACAGACACATACAACACAAATGGAAAGACACCACCACGCTAATAGTGCAGACACAAAGAAAAAGAAAGCATGCAACAGGTGAATAGAAAACAAACCTAGAGACGAAGAAACTGTAGTGGCGTTGAAAGAGTGATGGTTGCTCGGTATGTGTCCGTCCTTCTTCTTCTGTTTTGTGTTTGGGTCTGTTGATTGCCTCCTTCTTTACTCTGCATCTCTGTCACTCTCTCTACTAATTCCTGTGCTTTCTTTTCCCGTTTCTGTAGTTTTTATTTGCAGGAAAAATATGGAGCAAAGGCGTCTTTCTTGTTTTTCTTTTGCTGTCCCTCTCCCATTCTCTGTTCTCCTTTTTCTCCCTTTAGGTCAGCAGCCGAGGCTTCTATATAGCCTATACATGGCTTTACTTAGGAAACAAATATCGGGTGAGCAGAAATAGGAAACCAGAATATTTGATTATGTTTCTATCATCAGCAGTGATTTCTTTCCTAGTTAGAGGATGGTGTGGCTCTTTTCTTTCCTTCCATAGAGCCAGCTGCTCCCTTTAAAATGAGTCAATAAAAACATGGTTTGCAGATGAAAGGAAAGAAGATAACCGGGGTAGCTGTGCAGAGAAAAAGGAAAGAAAGAATTGCAAACGAGGAGGCATTGTTTTCCTTTTAATCTAATTCCTGTTCTTCAATTTCATCACCGGCAAAATTTCTTCTAATTTTATCTTCAATCAACTCCCTTATTTTAAACCTTTTCCATTTGGTCCTTGGTCCATAAAAAGGCTTCAAATTGGCTTGCAATTGGTCTTCAATCTTTAAGCATCTTGCAATTGTGTCCCTGTAAACTTGGGCAAAAATCCTTATTGTGGTAGGAATCCCTCCTTTCACACTAAATATTCAAACGGGAATATCTTGAGCTTTTGATATCGAAATCAAGCGATTCAAAAGCCCAAATTAATCTATGCGTCAAGGACTACAACTTTGATGAAGGAGTCGATGGGAGATAAAATCATTTTAAAGAACAGAATCTGGCAGTAATCTGGTTGATCAAAAAGGATCTCCTGATTTAATTTAGAAACTGACAATGCCGAGAATCCTGATATGACTGAGAGTATGACCTAAGAGCAAATCATCAAAATTTGTGATGAAAATAGAGTTTTTAGTGCAAAACTCGGGTCAGGATCCTTCTTGCGGTAGGAATCTCTACTTTCACACTAGATATTCAAACGGGAATATCTTGAGCTTCTATTATCGAAATCAAGCGATTCAAATGCCTAATTTTATCTACATGTCCAGGACTACAACTTTGATGAAGGAGCCGAATCATTTTAAAGAACAGAATCCTTCTCGCGGCAGGAATCCCTGCTTTCACACTAGATATTCAAATGAAAATATCTTGAGCTTCTGATATCGAAATCAAGCGATTCAAAAGCTCAAATTTATCTACTCGTCTAGGAATACAATTTTGATGAAGGAGTTAAATTGAGATAAAATCGTTTTAAAGAACAGAATCTGGCAGTAATCTAGTTAGTCAAAAAGGTTCTTGATCTGACAATGCTGAACATCCAAATCTGACTGAGAATCTGTTCTAAGATCAATGATCCCTAGGACCCAATAAAGGTGTAGGTCAATTTTTCAACGTGGCATGAGTGACAGAATATAGCTAGGATGGTCAGATATCGTACGAAACCAAGTCAAAATCAGAGCCTAAGTTGGAACAAAAAATTGCGACAGCAGTAGAACCCTTTTTTAGTGCAAATTCTGAGGGATTTATCCAACCTTAAAGTCCAGATAAAGAAGGAACAAATTTAGCATTATAAAGACTCCTGATCTATCTAAGAAAACCTGACCACTTTGGCAGCAAAGGGGAAGGATAAAGAGAGCAGAAAATAGTTCAAACAGGGTTTCGAAAAAATATTTCTTTCTCTATTTTTGTCAATCTTCTAGCAAACACGAGCCAAACTCCAACACTCAGTTCAAAAGAGGTATACACCATCTCCAGCACGTGCGGTCAAAAAATGAGTAACAACAATTGCTTTACCAGGTGGTCTAGGCACTTTGGAAGAGATCTTTTATATTTTCTCTTGGGGCCAACTGCACATTCACCATAAACCTATAGGTTTGTTAAATGTTAATGATTTTTATGATAATTTGTTGTCTTTTCATGATCAAGTTGTGGAACAGGAATTTCTAACATCTTCGACATGACAAATCATAATCTCTACTGCTACTGCTGAACAATTGATTGACCAACTACAATCTTTCATCCCTGTACTTGATCCCTCTATGAGTCACATAAATTGGCCAACTATGGAAAGCCGTAAAAAGCTTAGAATGGATTTGAGTCTTCGTTTGTGAAACCTTGTGTTTTTTGGTTTTATTAATAGCATTTTATTTGTTTTGTTATTTCTTACATTTAATTGTGTTTCAGTTTTGTCATTGTTCGTTGTTTCAGGTGTGTCTTCTATACTTTATGTTTCTACCTTAGGATATTGAGGACAATGTCTCGTTTTGGTTAAGGGGAAAGGATATTAGTTGACATTAAAAAAAATTAACTTACTAACTGTTTTTTCTATTATTAAAACCATTTGACAAAACTGTTATTAGGATGGCAAAGTAAGGAGGAATTTTATTGACTCTTGAGATGCATCTTAGTAAATATTCTTATTAAGGTCTATCAGAATATTTCTTAAAATATTCAAGTTCACAAACTCTCATATTTTTATCACTTGATACTACTCATATACTCATTTAACAAGTATTCTTAAACCTTCATTTTCACACACACACTTTAACATATGATTGTGGGTTTTACATTGGATTATTACATTATTTATGTTCTTTTGTTAAAGGTGACAACTAAAGGGAAGGATAGTATATAATTTGCAAAAAAAAAATGATAATATTGATGATAATAAAAACATAGATAAGTTTGGTTTCATAGCGTCCCTAACCTAAGGAATTAAGCCTGAAGGGGTGTTTTAACACTCAATACCCTAAACTCAACTGACTTAGGAGTTATTGGCCCAAAGCTTGTTACATGGGTTAAGGAGAAAAGGTTAAGGGAATCAAACATTGCACTATCTACGTATCAGTATCTATAACCCAAGTTATTAAGCTTGTAGGGATGTCTCAACACCTAATGCTCTAAGACCAACTGGTTTGGGAGTCATTAGCCGAAAGCTCATTAGATGGGCTAAAGATGCATTGTGTTTTAAGTTATATGTATATATATTAAAAAAAAAAGAGATAATAATCCTAGCCCAAAGAAGTTAACCTTAGAAAAACATTAGAACAAAATATTATTTTCTTCCAATAAAAGCCCCATCATCTATGTTTTCATACATTGAGCACATAAAAAAGAAGGTTTATTAATATCCTGTTTAAGAAATATGAAGCAAATATATAAATTTAATAAGAGTTTGTTTATTTGGATAGATTAATGGAAGTTGAATGATGAATGCCTTGTTTTGTGGAACTTGCAAAAAAATTTTCTATTTTAACACTTTGATTACTAGGGACAAATAATAAGTTGGTTAGGGGGTGTGATTAGCACTTAAAAGTGTATTTTTATCAAGGTTTTATATCATCATTTTGCACTTGAAGTATTAATAACTCTTTAACTAAAGCATGTTTTATAATAACAAGTCTGATACTATAAGATACATTTAATTTATGGTAAATATTCATCTTAAATGCAAGCCTATCACATAAATCAAAAGATTGATTGATGAGTTTAACTACTGAAATTGATAAGACAAAGAGAAGGGTAAGCTTAGAGAAGATATGTTGGTTCAGTCAAAACTGAAACACTATTCGGTCATTGGATCATACCTGGAGCTGTAGAAATTGGATATAAGTCTGGTCTATATGGATGGAAAGCTAAGACATATACCTAAAACTTTCATGAAGAGTCCAAGATTCAAAAAGGTCATTTTCAAGTTCAAATTGTAGCAACAACGAAGAAGTCAGAATTTTTCTTGCAACCCAAACACTATTCAGTGTTTAGCCCATATCTCGAGTTATAGAAGTCCAAATGCACCAATTCTTTTTTGTTTGAAAGTTGAGATAATTTCTTAGAACTTTCATGTAGATTATCTGTTCAAATTCTGACGTTAACAATGACGTTTTATTTAGACAAGAACATAAGGATTGTCACCAAGTCAAGATGTGGCCCCTCATTTAACAATTAGTCATCAAATCAATAGTTCCAGATTTTGGCCTATAAAAGAAGGCATTTACCATGCATTTAGGCATCTTGGTTTTCAGATCAAGATCATGTTCTTGCTCTCTCTCTTTATATTTTTGTAATGCTTAAGTTTTGCTTTCATTAATCTCTTGTTTATGTCTTTCATTTCCTTTACTATACTTAATGAAGAAAAGAAACATAAATAATTATGTTTAGCTAAGTTTATTATGTCAAGGTTACACTAATGGTGTAAGAATAAGTATAGTATAAACTCAATATGGACTTACTAACATGTTTTGTATTTGTTATCTTGTTCACTTTTAATACTTTGCTTGTTAAATGGTTAATTTAGATTTATGTTGTATAACCCTTGGTACAACAAATACTTGGCACTTTCATAGCCTAACCGTATGGTATAACCGACACTTGTGCTATGAAAGGAACATGATTTGTTGTTAACATAAGTTATAATCATGAATACCTCACAACATTTACAAGTATTAGTATTATTCGAATAAGATAACTAATGTAATAATGTTTACAATTTATAATCTGATCGAAATATCCTTTGTGTGTGGTTTCTAGTTGAGTGATAAAAAGAGTTTATATTATTCTTGTTTGAAATACCATTAATGGATCCTCTAACCTTAACAATTATTTTTATCATTGTTTAATCTTCACATTAATCTTACATCTCAAAGTCCTCTTTAACTTATTATTATTATTATTATTATTATTATTATTTATAATTTATATAGTTAACCTCCCAATGGTTCGACCCCGGTCTTACCGGGTTATTTATTACTTCGACACTCCAACACTTGGGAGAAGACATCAACTCTTTGGTCGAGTCACCATTCCTTACAACGCTCCTATACTTTCTTTACAGAGATTGTCAATGGACAAATCTGAGGCTTTTTTTGAGGCTTAGCAGAAAACTTATCCATGCTCACCTTATAATAGAACTTATCCTTAGGTTTTATATGCTACCTTCGTTTTGCATCAAGGCATACCTGATCAATAATCATAAACTCTACAGGATTTTCTAAGCTAAAACCATGACTTTTTCTAAATACGGGCAAGAACCTAAGATGATGTAACTAGTTAGAGGAATTTAGCATAAACCAAGGCTAAGAAATTACCGTATATAGAAATCATTTGTCTTTTTTTGAATAAAAAAGGTTTAGATCCACTTTTGTGTTTTACACTCTCTAATGTGTATGAGATGTAACCTATTTTTGGGTCCCCGCACAAAAAAGAAAAAATATATAAATATATAGCCGGAAGAAATTAGAAAAATAATAGGAGGTTGGAGCGCTCAGAAAAGGATCAGAAAAATTAATTAAGGAGGTTCAAAAATACAAGGATTGAAATTTTTTTACAGTATATACTTGATTGATGAGAGCCCTGTGGGAAAAGAAAATTTAATTTGAAGAGAAAAGTCCAAAATTGGATGTTTATGGACTTAATTGGATTTTATTGAAGGTTTAATTGAATTTATAAAGGGTTTGATTGCAAGAAAAATTGATTTTTAAGTCAATTTGAGCTTTAATTGAAAGAAATTAAAGTTCTGGGGTCAAATTATAATTTTTAAGAGTTGATTTGGTCAAATCAGGAGCTTAATTGCATAAATATTGAAGTTTAATGGCCAATTAGGGACTTAATTGAGGAAATCCAAAACCAAGGACCAAATTGGAAAAGGCACATAAATAGAGGGGCTGTAATTAACCCAATCAGGGGCCAAATTGAAGAAATTAGAAGTTTATTGGTCAATTGAGGGTCAAATTGCAGAAATTAGAGACCAAGGACCGAAGTGAAAAAGGCGGCCAACTATAGGGGCGGCGATTGAAGTTGGCAGGGATGCAATTGCATTAATTCTTAAAATCAAAATTACATTTGAGGACTTCATAGAACAAAGGATAAATTAAGGGCTGCTTTGAAAATTGATGCGTTTTGGCACCTTGTTTGATTTAAATGAAACGACGTGTTTTGTCTAAAACGACGCCGTTTCATGTTTTTTTTTTAAAAAAAGGAGATCAGGACGGTGTGGTTTTGAACGACACTGTTCCTCTTTCTTCTTCCCCTGGACGTGCAACAGGGGAAGAAAGAAAAGGTTTCGTTTTTTTCTTCTTTAATTTTGCTGCGTCTCTCTCTTCCCGCGTGCTTTGCCAAGACTCAAAGCCCTACGCCCTTTGATGAGGAGGAACCAGGGGAGCCGCGCCTTGCCAACCGACCGGCGCTACCCTACTCCCCATGCGCAACAATAATGAGCTCCGGTCCTTTGGCTCTATAAATAGAGGCTCAACGCCAACACGTGAGGAGAGAAAAAAGAAGGGAAAAAACACAGAAATTCTTTTTTGTTTTTTTTTTTTATTTTATTTTTTTCTGTTTTTGTTTTTGTTTTTTTATTTTTTTGTTTTCTATGCCTTTATGATTTATTTTTCTTTGTGTTTTTTCTTTTGATGAATTTTTTTTGTTTAATTTTTTTTTGTTAATGTTAATTTTTTTCTTTAGTTATTAGATTTTCTTGACATGGATCCTAGGTTTGACGAGTTAACCTGAAAAAAAAATTTGCCTTTTTTTTAATTAATAACATATACTAAAATTGTTCAGTGTTTCGCTGTGCAGTCCACAGTGAAACGCTAAGCTATTTTTTTTTAATATTTGTTTTTGCTTTTTATGCCTTCATGGTTTTTTTTTTTTTTGCTTTTTTTCTTTGTATTTTTTTTCTTTTCATGAATTTTTTTTAATTTAGTTTGTCAATGTTAATTTTATTTTATTTTAGTTATTAGACTTTCATGACATGGATTCCGGGTTTGACGGGTTAACCTGGTTTGACGAATTAACCCGAAATTTGTTTTTTGCTTTTTTTCTTTTTAATTAATTTTTTTTTCATTTAGTTTAGTTTTTTAATGTTAAATTTCTTTCTATTTAATTATCAGACTTTCATAACACGTATCCCGGACTTGACGAGTTAACCTGTTAATTTGTTTTTCTATTTAGTTATCAAACTTTCATGACGCAAATTCCAGGTTTGACGAATTAACCTGGTTTGAAGGGTTAACCCAGTTAATTCAGATTCTTTTCTTTTTCTTCATTAGTTTTTTTCTTACTGTTGGTTTTTTTTCTTTGTTTTTTTAATTACTCTATTTAATTATCACACTTTTATGACACAACCTTGCAGGCAGACCCACATTCAAAGCTCTTGGGTCCGGTGTTGCAACTAGACTCACTTAAACTTGAGTCATGTAAGTTTAATACTATTATTAATATTATAAATATTACTCTTGGGTCAAGTGTTGCAGGTAAACCAAAGGCTCTTGGGCATATCTTTGCAGAAAGACCTAACACTCTTAGATCTTAGCCTTTTTTTGATTTTTTTATGCAAGAAAAAAATTTTAACCCGTGGTGTGTGCCTTTGTTTTTTTTTTCTCTTTTCCTTTTTAAGCCTTTTATTGTGGATTGCACAGTACAGTCCATAGTGAAAAAGCTGATGCCTTTAGTTTTTTTTGTCTTTTTTAATTAATTTTTTTTAATTTAGTTTCTTAATATTAAATTTTTTCTATTTAATTATTAGACTTTCATGACATGGATCCCAAGTTTGACGGGTTAACCCAGTTTATTCATATTTTTTTTCTTTTTCTTCATTAGTTTTTTTCTCTTTGCTTTTTCCTTTCTAGTTAATCTTTTTTTTTAATTTATTTCATTAATAATAAATCTTTTTTCTATTTAGTTATCACACTTTCATGACATGAATTCCACGTTTGATAGGTTAACCTGATTTTGCGGGTTAACCCGGTTGATTCAGATTTTTTTTTCCTCATTAGTTTTGTTCTTCCGATTTTATCGTTTAATATTGTATGGAGTCCACAGTAAAAAGGCTGAAGTCTTTAGTTTTTTTTTTTTGCTTTTTTTATGCCTTTCACTGTGGACTGCACAGTGCAGTCCACTGTAAAAAGGCTAATGCCTTTTTTTTCTTTTTAATTAATTTTTTTATTTAATTTGTTGATATTAAATTTTTTTCTACTTAGTTATCAGATTTTCATGACACGGATCTTAGGTTTGACGGGTTAACTTAGTTAATTTAGATTTTTTTTCCTTTTTCTTCATTAGTTTTTTTCTTCTTATAAGTTTTTTTTTCTTTTGTTGTTTCTTTTTATTTAATATTTTTTATTTAATTTAGTTCATTAATATTAAATTTTTTTTCTATTTAGTTATCAACTGATGCCTTTAGTTTTTCTTTTTGCTTTTTTGTTGTTTTTATATCTTTAACTGTGGATTGCACACTAGAGTCCACAGTGAAAAGGCTAATGCCTTTTATTTTGTTTTTTTCTTTTTTAATTAATTTTTTTCGTTTAATTTAGTTTGTTAATGTTCAAACGGGTTAACCTGGTTTGACGGGTTAGTCCAGTTAATTTTGTGTTAACCTGTCAATTTTTTTTCTCTTTAGTTATCAAACTTTCACGACACGAATCCAAGGTTTGACGAGTTAACTTGGTTTGAAGAGTTAACCCAGTTAATGTAGATTTTTTTTCTTTTTCTTCATTAATTTTTTTCTTCCTTTTGGTTTTTTTTCTTTGTTTTTTTCTTTTTAATTATCACACTTTTATGACACGAACTTGCAGCTAGACCCACATCCAAGATTATTGAGTCTGGTATTGCAGTCAGACCCACTTAAACTTGGGTCATGCAAGTTTAATGTTATTATTAATATTATAAATATTACTTTTGGGTCAGGCGTTGCAGCCACACCCAAGAATCTTGGATATAACTTTGCAAAAAGACCTAATACTTTTAGATCTTAATTTTTTTTGATATTTTTATACAAAAATCATTGACGCGCGGCATCGCGTAGGTCATGTAACTAGTGTATTACTATAATGAATTTTGTCACAATGTAAAAAGTTTTCATATCTATGTAATTTACACCAGTTAGCTGGTTGTTGGTTGTTGGTTGTGCATATGACTTGTTGTATTTCAGATCATTGCATTTTTTTCTTTTCAGTTTTTTTTAATATGTTTCACATTTTGTATATTCTTTCCTTTTCCTTCCCGTTAATCCACATCAAATTTGTAATTGAAAATTATTCTGTCAATTATTTAACAACCCTTTATTTGCATCCCGTTAATCCACATCAAATTTGTAATTGAAAATTGTTCTGTCAATTATTTAACAACCCTTTATTTGCATCGTAAAGTTTTTATCACATGTCCCCAGACAACAGTACACTACATTTTAATTTCGAGTATACCCTACTTGAAACATACAAGTTTCATATTCAAATTCTTCCCTGGCAGAATTCAAATAAAAGAAAGACTACGGGGTTAAATCCTTCATCTATTAACCATAGTTATCAAATCCGGTCCGGAGATTGACCCGTTGAAGGAGTCGGATCTTGGGTTTCATGGGTTAACTCAGGTCAACCTGGAAAAATTAAAAAAAAATTAAAAATTTAATATTTCATATGAAAAAATAAAAAAAATCAATGTGAATACATTTTGTAAATAATAAAGTTTAAAAGAATATTTTAAAAAGTTTTTTTATCACACAGTGAAAAGATACTATATTATGCTTTTAAATTGAAATATTTAAACTAAAAAAGTTTTTTTATCCCACATTGATAAAAAATAACTTTTTTCTTGTGAACATAAAGTATATATATGAAAGGGTTTCAAATTTTATATTGAAAAGATATTATATTATTCTTTTAAGTTGAAGTATTTTAACCAAATTGTTTTTATCATATATTTAAAAAAGTAACTTTTTTACATTGAAAGGGTGAAAAAACTTTTCTGTTTTAGTTTATTTCTTATTATTATAAACTATAAAATAAAATTTATGCATTTATAATTTTTTTTGAATAAAAAAACTAAAATAATTATTTTAATGGATTGAAATAAAAAAACCCTTGATATAGCTTAGACAATTAATGACTATAATTCTACGGACTGGATGGGCGCGTGTATACACAGACATATTTATTATATATATTGGTTTATATTGGTTTGGACATGAATAATTAAATAAATCATTTACTTACCAATAAAAAAGCGTTAACAAGTCAACTGCAGATGTGAAATCCGAGCTCCTTGCCTTACATTACAGTCTCTTCCCCCCCCCCCCCCCCCCCAAAAAAAAAAAAAAAATTCTAAGCTAAGCGAGAGAATTAGATTCAAGAGAAAAAATTGATTTTGATTCGATCAATCACCATCAGATCCCACATTCACCAGCGATCGACATATCTTCCGCAACCACTGCTCAATCCCTTCCTCTCTCTTACTCTCGCCTTCAACGCAGATCACAGGGTAAATGGAAGATTTGGCCGAGTCGACCTGCCAGATCAACCTGGTCATGCTGGATTTTTACATTCACCGGTCTTTTTCCTAACCCGGACCGGTCCACCTACCGGGTCGACCTGCCAGGCCGGTCCGGGTTTAAGAACTATGCTATTAACTACATAATATCTTCAAAGAAACCCACTTTTGATGATAACATGCATGGAAAGTTCTCACCGACTGACCAGCTCTGATGCCTGAAGTCCTGAACAAGGATTTTCATCGTTCAAATTGCTTCTAGACTACAGTTTACATTAACCCAAACTAAAACCAAGAAAAAGCTGATTTTTTTTATAAATAGATTTATAATTGAATTTTCTTAGCAATATAATTTATAATTACAAATTGTCGCATTGTCAACCATTGGCATTCAAACAGGTATATTTTGTAACATCTAAAAGCATTGTCCACGTCATATGGCATTAATATTACATACATAGTAATTTTCCAAATCACAATTCATAATACCCAACAATTATCGAATAACACTATAATTTTTAACTACATTAATATACAGTCCTTAACATGAAAATAACAAATATTAATGCTCCATAACCGACAAATGGAACATGTAGACAATGTCTCCATGTCAGATGTGAATTGTTAAAATTACAAATATGATCCCAAACCAACATAAATGAATTTATCACTCCATATCATCTTCAGATCTCTGCAAATTTAAATAATTGACAAGAAATTTAAAAATATGTTACATAACAATTTAGATAATAACATTACCAACAAATAAATGAAAGCATGAAAGCATGCATTCGGGATCAATATATACTTCTCAGTCTAAGGTGCTTTACGTCGTGTATACATTCTCTGCAACCATTTCATCTTGTTTTCAAGACTACCCATAGTTAACCACATTTCTCTATTCCTTCTAAAACCTAACAACTCATTAGCAAACCCATGAAAATTATCACCGATATGAACTCCTTCAATTGAGTGAAGCTTGGTCATAACCTCAAGAATACTGAATCCTTTCCTATCTCTACTGATAGATGTTAAATCACTATTGTTTGACATGTTGTCAACCATTTCATCCCACTATGACAATAGTTGCATCCCAATTCTAGAACTTCTTTTTTTCCCCCAGCTTGAACGTCAGAACATTCTCTTTCTTTTCTCTTTCCTCTACTACGTGTGTTGCTACTGCTTGACATATTAACCCCTCTAACCATGTTGCAAACATCCTCGGTGAAATTTGGAATTCCATCCTCTTCTGAATCACCGTTTCCTTCTTTCAAATCAGGTCGTTCATCATTGGCATTTTGATCCTCAGCAACACCAACATTGTCATCACAGAGGACTTCAGACGATGGTGCCCATGCATACTCTCCAGTAGCAACAATGTTCAAGAACATTCTGTCAAACTTCAAATGTAAAGACAGTTCGATACTAGATTGCTGCATTTTTTTTGCTCCTTTTATTTCCTATACAGAACAAATGAAATTATTTAATGCAACTTCAAATAATTTAGTAATTACTAAACTGAGATTTAAACAAATTAAAGATTAAGGATACAGACAAATAACCTGAATTTTTGCTTTCCACCACTCATCACTTGCAAAAATTATCCCTAATTCATTACTCCATCCCACACTAGTTTCAAAAATGAGGTTTGTCCATATCCTCCAATCCTTTTTGCAGCCATCCCATTTATTCTTCAGTTGTGTCTTGGTGAATGCATGACCAGTTTGTTCTTTGAAAGATGTCAACAAATATTTCCAACTAACTTTGTCGAAATAAGTATTTGGTCTCATTCCCACGTCGATGGCCTTGATGCAACGGTCACAAAAGACATGCAACATTTCTTTATTCCAAGCAGCTTTATTCCTTAGTTTTAGGACCTTCCATTCATATTTGGATAACATATTTGAAAGCAAATATTATGAATTATAACATGCTAATAATTTGCATAACATTGGATGGAAGTGTAGTTCACATACAAGTACGTAAAATAACCAGCAGCGTAAACAACAATGAAATTCAAAGCAGAACACTTGTAATCCCAAAATGAACTTATATTGTGTCCTAAAATTAATTACCATTCTAAGAATATTCTAGCCCTTCCATACAACATGCCTGTGTTCTAAAAACAGCAAACATCAATTTTTGAGTGATGATAGGTTTGGTACCTAACATAGTCATTCCTAAGAAGTTTAGGGTGCTAGAATTCATCAAATACACTGGAACTCAATGTCCAATAACCCACCTTAAGTCATATTGCAATAAGATGGCCGAGGTAGTGCAAGATGAGAAGTTGTTAATCCATTTCTTCCAGGATAATTTAAGTGATGTTGCTCTCACTTGGTACATGCGTTTGGATAACACCAAGATAAGGGGATGGAAAGATCTAGTCGATGCCTTTATTAAGCAATATAAGTTCAATATAGACATAGCCCCTGATAGATCAAGCTTGAATTCATTGGAGAAAGGTCATAAGGAATCCGTAAGGGAGTATGCACAAAGGTGGCGTGAAACGGCAGCACAGGTTAATCCGCCATTATTGGAGAAGGAAATGATGGGTGTGTTCTCCAATACTTTTAAAGCACCATACTTTGAGTACTTGGTTGGAAGTTATGCACAAAGCTTCTCTGATTTGGTTGTTATAGCTGAACGAATAGAACAAGCCATTCGAATGGGTAGGATCATAGACCCTAGTAAAAAAAGGGGTTTTGTTGGACGCAAGAAAGAGGTTGACATCCACAATGTCGAAGGTGAAGGTAAGGGAAGAAAGCATAATTTCAGGCCACTCATGACCATTCCTCCCACATCCAACATAAATTTCACTTCGCCTTATCTAAAAAACCAAACAAATACCCAAAATATCCCGTACCGTCAAAACAACACATTTCACCCACGCAGAAGCTTCCCCACAAACCAAGAAGAACTGCCCCCACTTTCCATGCCTCTTAGTGAAATGTATCAAAGATTGCTTAGCATTAGCCAAGTAACACCTGTTCATTTAACACCTTTGTAACCACCTTTTCCTCAATGGTACCAACCAGACCAAAAATGTGAGTACCATGCTGGTATCACTAGCCATAATATTGACAGTTGTTTGGCTTTCAAAAGGAGAATCCTCCAACTCATCAAAGCAGGTTGGATTTCCTTTGATGATTTTCCAAACGTAAAATCCAACCCGCTACCGCACCATGCTTCTGGAAGTGGAGGGGTGCATGCTTTGGAAGAAGAAGAGAGGGGTACTAATATCTTAAGGTTGTCAATGGAAAGTTTGTACAAAATGTTAGAGCAAACGGGGTACCTCAAAACACCCATAAAAAAGGAAGCCAGAGAGAATAAGGGGGAATATTGTGAGTATCACCAGCATATGGGACATCATATAAACTCTTGTAAAGAGTTTCGGGTGAAAGTAGAAGACATGATGACATTGGGAGTATTGAGGATAGGGACGTCCGAAGAAAACCTAGTAGGAACCATGATTGGTTTCGACAAAAAAATTGAAGTCTGTAGATATCAACCAACGGAGGGAGGACCTCCAATAATGATTTTGGCTAGACCTACAAGCACAATTAGTGGGAATTATAATACCATACCTTATAATTATGGTTATTCTTTTCATACCATGAGACCAGCTCCTACTTTTCATGCTGAAATTGGGGGGTTAACCCAAAGTGGAAGGCGTTATACTCCTGAAGAGCTAGAAGACCAAAGGAGGGCAAAAAGGAACAATGTGGTGGAATTGACCAAGATGGATGAGGTCAACAAACCAGTGAGTGATGAGGAGGCTAACGAGTTCTTGAAGCTAATGAAGCATAGTGAATATAGTGTGGTGGACTAGTTGAAAAAGACCCCCGCTAGGATCTCTCTATTGTCATTAGTTTTGAGTTCAGAGTTGCATAGGAACACTCTCTAGAAGGTCCTTAACGAAGCATATATTCCTCAAGATATCACACAGGATTCTATAGAACATTTGGTAGGAAGGATTGAAGCTACTAACTATCTCTACTTCACAGATGATGAATTGGATCATGAAGGAACTGGTCACAATAAGCCATTATATATCACTGTGAAATGCAAGGACTATGTGATCGCCAAGGTGCTGATAGATAATGGTTTTGCTTTGAATGTGTTACCAAGACATGTGCTTGATAAAATGCCAGTTGATGTCTCTTATATGAAACCAAGTACCATGACAGCTAGAGCATATGATGGTTCGCCAAGGCCGATTATGGGAAATATTGATGTTGAGCTTGTAATTGGCCCCCAGCCATTCCAAGTAACTTTACAAGTGATGGATATTCATCCCATATACAACATGTTGTTAGGAAGACCTTGGATCCACGCAGCACGAGTCGTTGCATCCTCATTACACCAACGAGTTAAGTTTATCATCAATGAGAACTTGGTGACAGTAAGGGTTGAAGAGGATTCAACCATGGTGAGAAACATGTCGATTCCTTATATAGAGGCTGAAGAGAGTAAGGACGGAAACCTACATGCATTTGAGGTAGTAAATGCTGAATGGGTACCTGAGAATACAGTGCGAAGGAAACCAGAGGTTTCTGAGGCTGCAATGATGGCTGCTAAATATTTTATGAAGCACGAACTGCCATTCCAATATGACCCTATCACAGGAATGCCTGTGAGGATCAACATAATAAAGATGAAATGCGCCGATCAGAGATTCGGTTTAGGTTTTAAACCTAGAAAGGAAGATTTCAAAAGAGTGGCCGAGTTTAAAAGAGAAAGGAGGTTGGCTCGAATTGAAGGAAGGGAACCTAATAAAGGCCGAATCCAGATCCCTCCAATCCACGTAACGTTCCCACGACCCGTACAAGTGATCAATGCTGGGGGTGAAATTGAGAGGATGAACAAAGAATTTAGCGATGCTACCATCCACTATTTGGAAGAGATCAACAAACAAGAACCCCAAAGGGGTGTTGAAGACGAAGAAAACCCCTATGAAGAATTACCCCAACTGACTGTGAGTGCTCTAGAGGATGGTCTACCTGAGTTGGTGAGAAGATTAGCTGAAGGGGAAGAGTTGAACAATTAGGAAATTCAAGAAGTCCCAATTATCTTTAAAAAGTAAACATTTGTTGGTTGCTTGCTTTTTATTATTGCTACATTTTGTTTGAATAAATTTGCGTTGCCAGTAATCGTGGCTCAAGATATTGGCAACAAGATTTTGTTTTGAGCCCTTCTATCATTTCAAGTTTTAATGAGATCATGCTTTGTTTTTCCCTTTATCATGCCTTCTAGTTTCACCTTTTCCATTATGCACTCATAACAAAGGCACTTTCTGCTTTCAGGGAATCTAAAAGCGGGATAACGATAAACTTACAAACCCATTGCATTGAGAATAATTAGCCTAATTTTGATAAAACTATAACTTCAATGGATGAGGAAGAAGATGGTGAGGATGACATTGAGGAGTTCAAGAAGCTTATAAAACAATCCGAACATGCATGGGAGCCGACAAGAGAGGAATTAGAATTAATAAACATAAGTACCAAGCATGACAAAAAGGAGTTGAAAATAGGGATGTTGATCACTACAGATATGAAAAGTGAATTGGTCGCCCTCTTGCGGGAGTATGTGGATATTTTTGCTTGGTCATACGCTGACATGCGTGGTTTGGATACTGAAATAGTAGTGCTAAGTTACCCTTGATTGAGGATTGCCGATCAGTCAAACAAAAGCTAAGAAGGACAAGACCTGATGTATTGCTCAAGGTAAAAGAAGAGATAACAAGACAGTGGGATGCAGGTTTCTTGGAGGTAGTAGAATATTCTGAATGGGTGTCTAACATTGTAGCGGTTCATAAGAAGGACAACAAAATCAGGGTATGCGTGGATTTTCAGGATTTGAATAGAGCAAGCCCGAAGGATGACTTCCTGTTACCTCATATAGACATGTTGGTAGATAATGCTGCTAAGAGTTCCACTTACTCTTTTATGGATGGTTTCTTCGGTTATAATCAAATTAAAATGGCTGAAGCAGATAAGAGAAAGACGACATTTATCACCCCATGGGGAACTTACTATTATAAAGTAATGCCATTCGGATTAAAGAATGCTGGAGCAACATACCAAAGGGCAATGGTAGCACTTTTTCATGATATGATGCACAAAGAAATAGAGGTCTACATGAATGACATGATCACAAAGTCCAAAGATGAAGAAAGCCATATCCCAGCTCTAAGGAAATTGTTCGAGAGGTTGAGAAAATATCAGTTGAAATTGAATCCTGCAAAGTGTACATTCGGGGTGAAATCAGGCAAATTATTAGGATTTGTGGTGTGTAACAAAGGCATAGAAGTGGACCCCGACAAAGTAAAAGCCATACAAGACATGTCTGCTTCAAAGACCAAAAGAGAAGTTCGAGGCTTTTTGGAGCGCTTGAACTATATTGCCCGTTTTATCTCACAACTTACAGTCACATGTGAACCGATTGTTTGATTACTCCGAAAGAAGAATCCTGAGACATGGGATGAAAATTGCCAAAAAGCTTTCGATAAGATCAAGCAGTACTTACAAAAACCACCATTGTTGGTACCGCCCATGCACGGAAGGCCACTCATCTTGTATTTAACTGTGACCGAATTAGATATGGGTTGTGTGTTGGGGCAATAGAATGAGTCAGGAAGAAAGGAGCAAGCCATCTACTATTTGAGTAAGAAGTTCACCGAGTGTGAATCCCGTTACAGTATGGTAGAGAAGTTACGTTGTAGTCTGATGTGGAGTGCGAAGAGGTTGCGACAATATATGTTATACTACACTACCTGATTGATCTCAAGAATGGACCCACTAAAGTATATCTTTGAAAAGCCATACATGTCGAGTAGAATAGCTAGATGGCAAGTACTGCTGGCTGAGTATGACATCATCTACATGACAAGAAAATCAGTAAAAGGAAGCGCAATTGCTGATCATTTAGCCGATAATGCTATTGAGAATTATGAGCCATTGAACTTTGACTTTCCTGATGAAGATGTGCTAGTAATGGAAAAGGAAGAGAAGAGTGGTTGGTGGGCCATATATTTTGACGGCGCAGTAAATGTATCAGGCAATGGGGCAACTGCTGTGATAATTTCCCCAGAAGGAAAGCAATATGCTATCTCAGTAAAGCTGCACTTTAGTTGTACAAACAATACAGCTGAGTATGAAGCTTGCATCCATGAATTGGGAGCTGCATTAGAGATGAAGGTAGGGAAATTAGAAGTATATGGAGACTCAATGCTAATAATCTGTTAGGTAAAAGGTGAATGACAGACAAGGGATGAAAAGTTGAGACCATACCAGGAATACCTCTCCAAATTGGCTGAAAGCTTTAATGAAATAGAATTTACTCATTTAGGGAGAGACAAAAATCAGTTTGCCGATGCGTTAGCTACCTTAGCTTCTATGGCTATAATTGATTGTGGTGCCAAAATTCAACCTGTAAGCATCGAGATCAGAAATTCTCCCTCTCATTGCTGTTCAATAGAAGAAGAAACGGACAACGAACCATGGTATACGAATATAAAAAGATTCATCCAGCATCAAGAGTACCCGTCAGGAGCCTCAAAGGTAGATAAAAGGACCTTAAGAAGAATGGCCATGGAGTACTACATAGATGGGGAGATTTTGTATAAAAGGTCATTTAATGGGACTTTATTGAGGTGTCTAGGTGGTCTGGAAGCCAATAAGGCCCTACAAGAAGTGCATGGAGGGATTTATGCTACCCACGCAAACGAACACATGATGGCTAGGCAGATGCAAAAAGCAGGTTATTTTTGGCTGACTATGGAGAAGGATTGCATAAATTTTATCTGAAGGTGCCACAAATGTCAGGTTTATAGCGATAAAGTCAATGCGCCTCCTGCACCCTTATTTAACATGGTGTCTCCTTGGCCCTTTGCAATGTGGGGAATAGATGTGATTGGGCTATTAATACAAAAGCCAGTAACGGACATCGTTTTATCCTTGTAGCGATTGATTACTTCACCAAATGGGGAGAGGTTTGCTCATATGCCCATGTGACTCAGAAAGTGGTCAAGCGGTTCATCAAGATCTAATTTATAGATACGGTGTACCTGATAGAGTAGTGACTGATAATGCTCAAAAATTCAATGGAAAGATGATAACAGAGCTATGCACAAAGTGGAAGATCAAACATTCCAACTCGTCCCCTTACAGACCTAAAATGAACGGCGTTGTAGAAGCTGTTAATAAAAATATAAAGAAGATTGTTCAGAAAATGGTGATTACTTATAAAGATTGGCATGAATGACTTCCTTATGCTCTCTATGCGTATCGAATAGCAGTGAGGACATCAACCGGGGCTACACCATACTCTTTAGTATATGGAATGGAGGCAGTGGTACCATTGGAAGTAGAAATTCCCTCTTTAAGGGTCCTTATGGAATCTGGACTTGAGGAGACTGATTGGGTCAAGATACGATACAAGCAGCTAAATATGATCAGCGAGAGAAGGTTAGCAACAATTTGTCACCACCAGTTATATCAAAGAAGAATGGCCAAGGCATATGATCGAAAAGTTCAGCCAAAGGAGTTCAAAAAAAGAGATTTAGTATTGAGGAAAGTTCTGTCACTACCAGGAAAAGATCGTAGTAAATGGGCGCCCAATTATGAAGGACCCTATATAGTGAAGAAGGCATTTTCAGGAGGGGCGTTGATGCTAACTAGAATGGATGGGGAAGACGTAGTTAGGCCTGTGAACTCTAATTCTGTAAAGAAATATTATCCATGATGTATAAATCTTTATCAAATCAATAAATAAGATTGGGCCAATGATTTCTCTTTGCATATTTTTCATAAAAGGTGCCTGCCAAAAAAAAACCAAAGAACCCAAAAAAAAATATACCCTTACAATCGCGCATGATCTCATAGACGCAATTCATCTCTTTTACCAAAATCAGTTTCCCTATTGGAGTTTTGAAAATTTGATCTGGCATTTTAATCTCAAAAATAAATTGATGTTCATTCAAAAATGATATTTTTGACATTCTACTTGTAGAATGACAAGTGAATCAAGCAACTCCATCATTGAGGTGACAAAAAAAAAGGAGAAGTGAATAAACACCCTTACCTTATGACTCTTGAATCATGTTTTTTAAATGTATGAATAATGGTACGTAGTGAACTCGTTGCTCATGATTCATGAAATGTATCTTTGCAAAGACCAAAACATCATACTGGATGAGGTCAAAGTTTATTGATCTTAACTGCTTGTGCTTGAAATGAGGAAAGGTCATCTTTGTTATTCCTTTCACGTTCTGAAAAAGTACATCCCTTACTACCCCTTTTTGAGCCTGAATAATTTTTCTTTCATGAAAAAAATCCCGACTAGGATCACACCCCACACTAGGGGACAAGAGAAAATTTCAATGAAAAGAGAAAAAGCTGCAAGAAAGCCAAAAAGGCATAAAGAGCCTAAAAAACTCAAATGCTAGGGGGCATGCTCAAATCACAAGAAAAAGTGATAGCCAAAACAATGACAAAGGGCAAATCAAAGAAAAGCAGCAAAAGAAAATGTGAATGACGTCAAGAGTCAAACTGTTGATAGTGATCCTCGGTCTTTGAAACCCTGAAATACTCTTTGAGCCTTATGAATCCATTTCTTTCATAACCAAGAACCACAACTTACGTTACGTCCCTATAGAAGTCCTTTCTAATCAAGCAAGCAAGCAACTTAAAACAATAAACAATGATCTCAAAATGCAAAGAATACTTTTTCATAAGATTCATGACATCAAGAACAAACTACTCATTATTATTCATGCTGATAAAAATGAATGTTTAAAAAGAGATAAATTTTACTCATACCAAACCTCAAGCTTTTTTTCGAGCCCTTCACTTTGAAATAAAATGTTATCTCATGACGTATTTCCACCAAAGATTTCATTGCCAAACATAAGAGCAAATACTTTATTTTTCAAAAAAAAAGAAAATAACCAAGGAGTTGTAAGATTTTAAAAGCAAATTATTTTAGACTCACAACGAAACAATTTTTGTTTTCAGAATGCAAGATCAAGATTTCAAGATTTACTCTGGACCCATATTCCTTTACCAAAATGAACAAAAAGAGAAATGAGATAATGGTCTTTTAAAACCATTATTTGTCTAAGTCGTTAGCAAAGCGCACTTGAGGGCAATGACCAGTACAAGGGGGCAACATTGTATTTTCTCTTCTATAAAAAGAGAGGAATATTTCTTACAACAAGACAAGGGGGCATTTTGGTTTATGAAAGACAGTTTGATCCTTTCAGCAAGTGACATCGAATGTTTTTAGCAGTGAGACGAGGAGTAATGAATGATCCTCTCAAATTATTTAACGAGACATAAAATCTCTAACAAGCAAGTGGGTCACGATAGGCATCACAAAGGCTGAGTTGTGTAAACAAATCTAGAAATAGACTTACATGGGCCAACTCGAGTGGGCTAGAAACCAAGCGACAAAGAGGACCCAAATCAAAGGTAGTGAGTCCTCATCCATCAAGCAATAAAAAGATTAAGAAGAAATGGGGGCTTATATTTCAAAACAGGTAAAGATGCATGCATATCATCTAAACTTTCAGACATTGGACAATGAGTTTTGCAAATTTCATATGAGAAAAATCCATCAAGTGGACGACCAACTTGAAATGGCCAAAGATCGAAATAGCTGTTGAAAAGTTTTCATTTTGGAGAATTTATCAACCTTGGCAGGCCGCCCATGAGAAATAGGCCATCTGAAAAATCTCTGTGTTTTTCCACCTCCTTTAAATGTGCCTTCGAGCCTTTGATCATCATTTTTAGGGTGCTTTCAAGCCCTTATCCTTTCGAGTGCGCCTCACTTTTCTCTTCGAGCGCCTTTGAGCACTTGTTTTCCTCTTCGAGTGCCTTTGAGCACTCGCTTTCTTCTTGGAGCGCCTTTGAGCCCTCGCTTCCCTCCTCGAGTGCATTTGAGCACTCGCTTTCCTCTTTGAGCACCTTTGAGCACTCGTTTTCCTCTTTGAATGCCTTTAAGCCCTCACTTCTCTTCAAGCGCCTTTGAGCCCTTGTTTTCCTCTTCGAGCGCCTTTGAGCCTTCACTTCCTTCTTGAAGCGCTTTTGAGCCCTCGCTTCCCTCCTCGAGTGCCTTTGAGCACTCGCTTTCTTCTTGCAGCGCCTTTGAGCACTCGCTTTCGTCTTCGAGTGCCTTTGAGCACTCGCTTTCTTCTTGCAGCGCCTTTGAGCACTCGCTTCCCTCCTCGAGTGCCTTTGAGCATTCGTTTTCTTCTTGTAGCGCCTTTGAGCCCTCGCTTTCCTCTTCGAGTGCCTTTGAGCACTCGTTTTCTTCTTGGAGTGCCTTTGAGCCCTCGCTTCCCTCCTCGAGTGCCTTTGAGCATTTGCTTTCTTCTTGTAGCGCCTTTGAAGCCTCGCTTTCCTCTTCGAATGCCTTTGAGCACTCGCTTTCTTCTTTGAGCGCCTTTGAGCCCTCGCTTTCTTCTTCGAGTGCCTTTGAGCACTCGCTTTCTTCTTGCAGCGCCTTTGAGCACTCGCTTTCTTCTTCGAGTGCCTTTGAGCACTCGCTTTCTTCTTCGAGTGCCTTTGAGCACTCGCTTTCTTCTTGCAGCGCCTTTGAGCACTCGCTTTCTTCTTGCAGCGCCTTTGAGCACTCGCTTTCCTCTTCGAGCGCCTTTGAGCCCTCACATTCTTTTGAGTGTGCCTTCGAGCCCTTATTTTTCTTTTTTTGTACTTGGGTAGGTCACCCATCACAATGAGACCACTGCTAAAAAAAACAAAAAAAATAAAAAATATATATACAAAAACAAATGGGTCGTCTTCCAAATGACTTGTTTCTTGATTTCTACACTCTCTGTAAAGGTCGTGTGTCAATCTATTGCTTTCAAAATTTTCAAGACTTGAAAAAAAAAGTTCTTTCTGTTTCTACTTTCTTTATAAATTTACTACACAAAGCTAAAAGAAAATGAAATTTTCCAATATCTTTGCATAGTAAATATTATAAAGAGGGGGCAACTATCATAACCTAATTTTTTATCATTTTATTTTAATTATTTTATTTACGGAAAAGGATAAAAAAAAATGATGGAATAATAATAATAATAATGATGGAAAAACAAGTAAAATGAAATAAATGAAGAATGAATTAAAATTTGGGTTAAGAGCAAAATAATTGGAAGTTTTGGGGTTTAATTAAACTTTGAAATTAATCTAATTAAGCTTGGAATTAATTTAATTAATCTAATTAAGGGTTTAATTGGAGAATTGATAAATTTTTAGACTTGATTGAGCTTGAAATTAATTTAATTAATCCAAGTAAGGGTTTAATTGGAGAATTGATAAATTTTTAGACTTAATTAAGCTTGAAATTAATTTAATTAATCCAAACAAGGATTTAATTGGAGAATTGATAAATATTGAGACTTAATTAAGCTTGGGATTAATTTAATTAATCCAATTAGGTGCTTAATTGGAGAATTGATAAGTTTTAGACTTAATAGGACTTTGGATTTAATTAAATTAATGAAATCAGGGACTTAATTGAAGAAAAAGTTTGGGGTTAATTGGGGACACGATTGCAGCAGATTAAAGTCCAATGACTAACTTGTAAATGGCACCGAAATGCAGGGAAAATTACGGTTTAAACCAGGGGCTTAATTATAAAATTTTCGAAACTTCACGGGTCAAAGTGAAAATGGCCACTATTTATCTCCAAATGGTGTCGTTTTGAAGACGTTGTTCATCTTCTTCTCCTTTAAACTAGTGACTGTTTCTGTAGTATTGGAGGGAGGAACGTTGCAGCAGTAATCGTTGTCCGTTAGCTTCAGTTATGGGCGCCATAATGGTGGCCGACCCTTAGCCTACCGCCCGTTATCAACCCGCCAAGCCCTATATAAACCGAGCAGCACCGAAGAGGAGGGGGGTTAAAGGGAGAGGGGGACGAACGAAACCAAAAGAGAGAAACACAAAGATACTAGCCGAATTTTTAAGTGTTTTTTAGAACCCTATACCAGAAGTGAACCCTTCCCTTACCAATACCGACCTTAAAACAACGAAAACAGAAACAAACCGAGAAAAAGTAGAGAGAGTTTTAAAAAACAGAGCACTTGAATAATTTTTCAGACGAGAGTAGAGGAAACAGAGGGCAGGAAAGCAGAGGTAGAAGGAGGAATTCTAGCTTCCTATCAACGGATGCCACCACTGATCTTCGTCCGACACGCTCCGGTGAAGCAACCTGCAGCAAGGTAAGCCTTCTCTGTTTCGTCGTTTTCATTTCTTAAGTTCAGTGCATTTAGCAATGTGCGAAGGTAATTAATTACCTTCGCACAGTGCTATGCACGCATGAAACTAGTTCATGCGTGTTGTGGCCCAGCCGGGTCACTGGCTTGGGCAAGTGACCAGGTTGGGCCGGCTGGGCTTAACCTAGCTCATATGGGCTGAGCTGGGCCCAACCCCAAAAATAATAAAAAAAATAGAAAAAAATAAAAAATAGGAGAAATAGAAAAATAGAAAAAATATGTGTATGCATGAATAAAAATAATATAAATTTACCAGTTTATTCACTAACGCCAGAGTCGGGAGTAAAATACTGGTTTGAGTTTATATTATTTTTATTCGTTATATTTTATTTTATTTAGCAAGGAAAAAATATATGTGCATGTATGCAAAATAAATAAATTTATTTATTTATTCACTAACGCTAGAGTCAGGAATAAAAACACTGATTTAATTGTTTTTTTTATTTAACTACATCAGAAATAGAAAAATATGTGAATGCTTAATAAAATGAATTTAGTTTATTTGTTTATTCACTAACGTTAGAGTCAGGAATAAAAAATATTAATCTAAATTTATTTTATAGCTACGTAATAGTTACCAACGCCAGAGTTGGAATTATCCGTAGTCAAATATTCACTAATGCCAGAGTCAGGAATATCGTGAATAAATCATCAGAACGTAAACCAATAAAAAATTTAGCAATTAAGACAAAAAACAGCAATGCAGTTTAAGGGGTGATAATATCTTCCCTTTTATGTAACCAGTCCCGAACCATAAAATCTCTATTGACCAGTTAAGGTTCCTAGTGACCATAATATTTGGTGGCGACTCCCCAAACAAGACACCTTTTTTTTAAGAACAGGATGCCAAAAATCTATTTTTTTTTCATATTCGAGATTATTTTATGAGCCGCCGCGATGTCGGGTGCGACACACACCCTTAGCCCAAAACAAATCGGGTCAACCTAGCCTCGGCTTGGTCCAGCCGGCCCAGCCTAATCTAAGGCCCAAGCTCAGCCCGGTCTTAATAGCTTTCTATTTTTTGTATGGATTGAATCCAACCTAGTCATATTGGCTGGGTTTGGTCCAGCCGGCCAAGCCAAGCCTGGCCACTAGCCCAGCCTAGTGATGTAGCCGGGCAGGCGTGTGTGAATTGTTCACACACTCTTGCTACAAGAATGAGGTAATTAAATTTTCAAAGGGAGGGAAAACGCAGCTTATCTGGTGCTAGGATGCTTGGGGACGAAGACGATAGCAAAGATGTGCTGACTTTCCAAAGCTACTTTCTTCCCCTTTGTTTTTGTTTTTCATGTGTTTCTCCCTTGGTCTTGCCAAAAAAAAAATTCTGCTTTTGAAGAAAACTAGGGTTTGTCAATCACCAAATCAATTGTTTGGATAAATAGTTAATAAATTTATTCTTATATAAAATCTTTAATATATCATACTTTTCAATTATATCTCTTACGTCCGAATTCACTATTAAGGATAATAAATTCCTACTTCCCTTGCATGGCATCCATTCAAAAGTTTAAAATCTGGGCACGTCTAGGCTTTTTGTTTTTTTATTAATGACGAGGCATGCGGCTCTGGCCTTCCAAATCCATGCACGCTTGGATCATCTTGAATGCTAATAGTTTGAATGCAAATAGTTCTGTGGGTTGCAACAAGAGTTATGGAGATTTCTATAATGGTGTTTTAGAGGTGAAAACAAGTTGAAATTTGGTTTTCAAGGTTGGACCTTAATTTTTCTTTTCAAAGATCAACCATGCAGACCTCACCTTCCAAGTCTAGAGACACCTACGCTTTTTGTTTTTTAAACACTTGGCATGCGACTCTCGCCTTCCAAATCCACGCACACTTGGATTGTCCTTTCTAGTTGAGGTATGGCTAGGTTTAGCTCTCTTGGCTCTCCTGCAATTTTCCTTTTTATTTAATTATTTTCTTTTTATATATTAAACAAAATTCTCTTCAAAAAATAGTAATTACAATCATATTTTGAAAATCATATGATTATACCATGCTTTTGACATAAGATAGTAGTTTAGTTATGATAATGTTAGCAATTACTTTACTACTTTATGAATAATTATATATAAATCAAATATGCATACTTTTTTAAAAATAATTCTTATGATAAAGCACCTTGATCATTTCACAATGCTTTTTATTTTTTTATTTTTTATATTTAAAAAAATATTAAATTGTCCATCAACTGACTTATTAAGAATGAGAAAATCTTTGTGAAAATAAAAAAAACCCTTGAACATCAATTTTATTTTTATTTTTTTGCTTTTAGGATCTTTTTTTTTTTGTTTCACTGTGCTTTTAAAATGGATAAAAATTTATTTATTCTTAATTAATTTAGGTAATGATTAGTACGTCTTCTAGAAAGAAATCACTGCCCCAATAGTCAATTTAATATTTTTTGTTGGAAGGGCAAAAACATTAATGTGCTATTTCAATAAATAATGTGAATGGATACATATTTACGGTATTTTTCCAAGGCTGATAAGGTTTTGTTAATGTTAAGAATTAAACCAAGCTATAATAGGAAACAAGGAATTCAAGTCAATAAGTAAAATTAAAATGTAAACGATATGATTTAAATAATATGATTATTAATCTTAACTATTGGTTTGGTTAAAAAAAATATGTTTTATTCGTTAACTTCATAGATTTATACTATAGCATACCTTGAATGCACAAAATGCTTCTTTAAAGTGATTTATAAAAGCTATTTAAGCTCGATGGATGTGTAAAATGGCTTCAGAAACTTTATTAAATAATAAATGAAAGCTAACAATAATGCTCAAAGAGCATGAGAAATCTTAATTTTTTTCCATAGAAATAACTCCACTAAAGTCCTTAACATCCTCCTCCACCACCACCTCCTTCAGCTCCTCCACAAACACCTCCACCAGCTCCAGGAAAGCCCCCCCGACAGCAAGTAACTCCACTAAAGTTTTTAACATCCTCCACCTCCACCACCACAACCACCTCCTCCACCTCCACCACCACAACCACTACCTCCACCAGCTCCAGCTCCAGCTCCAGAAAAGCCCCCCTGTCTGCGGCGGCCTCCACCTCCGCCTGAACCACTATCACCACAAGCGAATATGACCATGGAAATAATTGACAAGGAAACAACTATCATGCATAACAACAGAAAAGCCTCGGAGGAATCAAGCAGGAAGCCTGCTTCTGAATGGACACTACCATCATGAACTATGAACTCTCTCGCCATCTTAATTTCCTAAGATATATGCTCCTAACACAAGGCTTGCTATAGCTCTAATATGTTGTTACTAAAACCATTTTATATACAAACTTGCTGGAATATTCAATTGCGTTTACTTAAGGAGAGGATAACTTGGTGGACTTGTAAAACATTTTTTTTTTTTTGTGGCTTCGATTCAATTTCAAAAGTTTGACTAGTAGCAAATGAAAATATCCAGGTTTAATGCCTTTTACACCAACCATTTGGTATCGAATGGGTCTCCATATTTAAGCATTGGTGCTTATCGATACCTGTGCATAATCAATGAAACAAAACTCAGAACAATTTATTTATTTATTTATTTTTCATTCACATGTTGAGATGTTATCATTTTCTTCTATTATATTTGTTAAATACTATCTTCAAAATTTAAATCAATAATTAGGCTTACTCGTATAGTTGGTTAAATGAAGGTTTGTCAAGAATCATAATATTGTAGGGTTTTTTAATATATATATATATATATATATATATATATATATATATATATATATATATTTGGTGAAGAAGACCAAAAAAATATCCAAGTAATTTAGGAATAGAATTTCCGGGTTAGATAATTGGTTAATCAATTGGTTCTATTAATCTCATTGTTGTTATCCAATTTTTGACCCACCTATTTGATAAAAATTTTAAAAAATTCAAAAATAGCAAAAAACAATGAAAATCCAAAAACATATATATATTTCATGCATTATTTTTAAAATCAATGATTTTTTTTATTCGAGTTAATGTTGATAAGAAAAATAAAAAAATAAAAAAAATCAAATTTATAAAAATAAAAAAGAAGTTGAGGGATCAAGTTTGAAACCAAAAGGGATCAAACAATAATTTACCTATAAATAATGGCTTTCAAAAGTGAGGAGGGGATAATTTGTAAATTTAGGGATAACAAAAAAAAAAACCCTAAACCTAATTTTTTTTTTCCAGTCGCGCCTCCCCTGGCTTTTGGTTTTTTTTTTTGCTGTCTCTCCCCGCTCCATCTATCTAGCCGCTCACCTAAACAAGAAAACCGACTCTCCCTCTCCAAGCAGGCGGCCACCCCCCAGCCTTTTCCCTTTGGCTGCTCCTTCTCCCTCAAACCAGCCACCCGAAGACCCCATTTCCACAGACCTTCCCTCCTCACCAAATCCTCCGTCTTTCTCCCACAGAACCCAGACCGATCTTCCCCGATCTCCTCATCTCCATCAACACCGAAGCCTTTCCCTCAGCAACGTCTTCTTCTCTTTTGATCTCCTCAACAGCAACGGCCACAGACCAGCCAAGACAGACCCACTCTCTTCATCATCTCCTTCAACCAGTCGGAAGCAGACCCAGCTCACTGTCTCTAGTAGCGACATCCCTCTCTTGCGGCCAGTGCATGGAACAGAAGAGAAGAAGACGAACAAAAAAAATAGATCTGCCGTGAAGCAGATCCAAAAAGAGACCGAAACAGGTCTAAAAAAGAAAGAAATAAAATCAACTGCCATTTGTGTATTTTTCTCCTTTTTACAAGTGACGGGGACTCTCACCGCCGGCAGGAAAGTGAAGAGGGGAGGAAGCCGTTCCGGATCGCCCCGTCCTGTGGAGTTTCTTGCGGCGGCACGTGGCACTGTTCCTGCATTTCCAGAAGGCTTTCCCTGCAATTCCTGCAATTTTAAATTGTTTAATGTAATTTTTGTTTAGTTTTAAATTTTTTATAATTTGTAATGTGGATGTAAAAAAGAAAAAATATAGTGAAAGTGAATGTGTTGTTTGTATTTTTTATGAATGTTTTTTTTATGATAAAATTGTAAAGAATAAAGAAGAATTTAATATTTTGATTTGTTTATGGTTAAGGATTATGAACTTACACGTAAGTCGTATTTTTGATTTCCGATGAAAAGATAAAACTTTTAAAACTTTTTTAATACATCAAAGCTATGAAGCAGCTTACCTCTTAGACGTGAATTTCTGATAAAACTAGTACATTCGGGTTTCTTAGTAACTCTTAATTAAATACTAGGTGGCGACTCCCAACAAATCAAGCAAGCAAACAAAAAATCGCCAACAGACGTCGCGCGGGTGACGTGCAACAGAATGACAACTTCGCTGGGGAAGGTATTGTTTCTGACAATATTGGACTAAACTTTGTGTATTTGATGTGTTTAAGTTTTTGCGTTTTTGTCTTATTTTATTTTTGTTTTATCTATGCATTTTATAGAATTGTCTCATGCATCATATGTCTTTATTTTTTAAAGCACACACAAGCTTCTAGATTAGGTGGGGAAGTAGCAATCTGCCATATGACTATTGGTCATCACCTCATATCTGAATGCCTGCTTTGTAATGGTGGGTATACGTGCCTTAATTATTTCTCGCAACACTCCTATACTGTCTTTACAAAGATCGTTACTGGGCAAATATGAGACCCTTTTGAGACCAGGTAGAAAACCTACACATGTTCACATAATGAATAGAACTTGTTCTTAGGTTGTATGTGCTATCTTTATTTACATCAGGGCAAACCCTTCTTGAAGCATCTTGAACTCAAAACTTGTGGGTGACACAATGACCGTCACTTAGAAAATTTTCATTGTAGAGTTTGGGCAAGAATCAAGATTCTTGTTTCATCATGCAAGAGTTACGATCATATGTCACCTCTCGATGGGTGAGTTCATCATATAGATTACATGTTCATACATTTATCATGCATGCACCGGGATGAAAAGTAGGTCCCCTGCGAGTCTACAACACCCGACTTCGAGCGAGAAACATGAAAGATAAAGAGCGTGCTCACCATAACATCCATTTTCAAGAAGAGTTGAAGTTTTTAAAGACAAGCGTGACTCGCCTCTAGCTTCCTCGAGCAAATACTGAAAAATAACTCTGAGGAAGTTCCTTCCAACTGACCTATCATCTTTGTTCAAAACCCAACAACAACTCAACCCGAAGAAATTAGGGGCAAACATGGTCAAGAGCCTCAACACAATCCAGCATTTCTACAAAAGCTTTTATGGGAAAGCTGACAGAAGGGGAATTGCACCACAGTTGCAGATTGGAGCATGTTCTTGTTCTATCCAAAAATAACTATCTCTGTTTGATCATGCCTTCAAAGCTTCTTGATTTTTTGTTTCAACCTGTTTCAGTCTTGTTAATAAGCTCATAATGTCACAAGATTTTCTCTGTCACATGAGCCTTTCTTGTTAATAAGATCATGTGTTTTCCTGTGTTCATGACATGCTTTTATTTTTGTTGTTGTTTCATGCAAATAACACATTGAGCATAATAACCTTTAAGCATGAAACTATTGCGCCAAATTTTTTTTTTGTGTGTGTTTCCCTTTTCTTCCAAAACTATGCATGATCGCACATGTTCACAAGGATTTTTGGGAATTCAAAGTTTAGTACAAAAGCAGAAACCATGTATGTGTTTGTCCAAGCAAACAAGTTCTGAAAATTCAAGTAATCCCTTAGAAAGGTAACCTTATACCTAGAAAACCTGAAAAATCCTGAAAAAAAATAACATAATGAGGTGACTCTAAAATTGAGTTTTATTTGAATGAATAATGAGAAATCACTTTACATACTCGCATGAAAGCAAGGCTTACCGATCCTAAATGCATGAGTTTGGAATGAAGAAAGGCTATATTTGATAATCTTTTCATGAGGGTAAAATGTATCCCTTGCAGTCCTCTTTTGAGCCTAGTAAAGTTTTTTTTAGGAATAACCTTGGCTAGGATCACACCCCACACTGGGGGCAAGTGCGAGAGACAAAAAAAAAACAACGATTGAAAGTGCCCAAGCAACACTGGGGGGCATAAAAGAAAATTCTCAACCATTAAAGGTGCCCAAACAAAGCTGGGGGCATGAAGAAAATCCAAATGATCCAAAAATTCTGAGCATAAAAAAAAATCAATATGATGATGCTCGACCAAATAAAGAAAACAAAGAGAAAGAGAAAGAGCTCAAGCCCAACACTAGGGGGCACGATAGACCATTTTGGAAAGACAATTTAAAAGACAAAAGGTCAGTAAACAAGCACAAGTGATCCTTAGTCTTGAAATCCCTTAAACACCTTTTGAGCCTACAAATATCCTTTTCTTCATAACCAAGAGTTCAAGCCTACATTACGTGCCTAATCAAGCCCTTTCTGATCAAAGGCAAGCAATCGGGATTGGTAGGCAATGCTTTCTCATGCGAACCAAATCATTATTCATGCAAATAAAATGAATGCTTTGAAGACCGGTTCTCTATAACCCTGAAATTAAATCTTAAACCTTTTTTACCAACTAAATGTCACTTCATTTTCACCAAAAGCAAAACAAAAGGTTTTCATCACTTTAAAAAACCTCTCCATAGAAATTACTTGAATTTCTTCAGAATGAGTTTGCTTTGAATCAATGTCAAAATGATTTCTGTGTCTAGAATAGCTTTGAAATTCCAAAATTTCTGCATGAAAACAACTCCTTGTCAAACCTTTCTTCACATAGCCTCATCCCTAAACCTAAATTGAATACTTGGGGGCATGATCAAGCTAGGGGGCAATCAAAAACGCATGCTAGGCCTGGCTCCATGATTCCCTTCCTGAGAAAAATGTCAGGCAAAATTGGCAACCCTATAGATAAAGGGTGGAAGACAAAGAAGTATGATGATATCAAGTCCTTCCTATAGGTCAAGATCATAAGAGATGACTCGAGTAAGCAAGAGTGAAAAAAACCATCAAAGTTTACTACCAACACTCTAACTTTTGAGAAAAGAAAGAAACCATAAAGAAATAGGGATCTATATTTCTCAGGTAATTATACATGCATATTGATCATAATGCATTGCTTTCAACATTGTTAGATCGGTGTTTCATCATCACCTTTTGGATAGTGCGTTTTCTAACTCTACCTCATTTCGAGTGCGCCTTTGTGCCCTCACTTCCTTTCAAGTGCACCTTTGAGCCACCATCTCTTGGTAGTGCGTTTTCAAACCCTACCTCCTTTCGAGTGCGCCTTTAAGCCACCATCTCCGAGGTAGTGCGTTTTCTAACCCTACCTCCTTTCGAGTGCGCCTTTGAGCCTTCACTCTTTCCTTTTTCCTTGGGTAGGTCACTCATTACAATGAGACCAACATTTTTCTGGGCAGGTCACCAATTACAATGAGACCATTCTCCATGTTTTTTTACCTGGGTAGGTCACCCATTACAATAAGGTCATTCTTCCACTTGGATAGGTCACCCATTACAATGAGACCACTCTTTCCTTTTTCCTTGGGTAGGTCACCCATTACAATGAGACCAACATTTTCTGGGTAGGTCACCCATTACAACGCGACCAATTCTCCATGTTTTTTTTATCTAGGTAGGTCACCCATTACAATGAGGTCATTCTTCCACTTGGGTAGGTCACCCATTACAATGAGACCAACATTTTTTTTGGGTAGGTCACCCATTACAATGAGACCAATATTTTTCTGGGTAGGTCACCCATTACAACGTGACCAATTCTCCATGTTTTTTTATTTGGGTAGGTCACCCATTACAATGAGGTCATTCTTCCACCTGGGTAGGTCACCCATTAAAATGAGACCACTCTTTCCTTTTTCCACTTGGGTAGGTCACCCATTACAATGAGACCATCTTTTTTTTTTTGTAGGTCACCCATTACAATGAGACCATTCTCCATGTTTTTTTTATCTGGGTAGGTCACCTATTACAATGAGATCTTTCTTCCACTTGGGTAGGTCACCCATTACAATGAGACCACTCTTCCTTTTTTTTCTGCGTGGGCAGGTCACCCGTAAAAATAGACTAGTGTGAGTTTGTGTGGGTAGGTCACCCGTGAAAATAGACTAGTGTGAGTGTGTGGGCTGGTCACCCTTGAAAATAGACCACTTTCTTCGAAAGGGGCAGGTCGTTCAAGATAATGAGATCATTTTCCTTTTCTTTTCTTTATAAAGCTTACTATGTAAAACATTGAGGAGTTTTGCTTCGTAAGCATTGTAAAGAGGGGGCATTTGTTGTTACCCAATTTTTGACCCACCTATTTGATAAAATTTTTGAAAAATCTAAAAATAGCGAAAGACAACGAAAATCAAAAAAAATATTTGTTAATATATTTGCATCGTTTTTAGCATTTTCAGCATCGGCTCAAAAGAATTTAAATTTTCAAAGGTTTTTTTAATGCGTTTGACTTTTCACACGTTATTTTTAAAATCAATGATTTTCCTCATTCGAGTCAATGTTGATAAGAAAAATTCAAAAAAAATAAGAAAAATCAAATTTACAAAAAAAAAACAAGTTGAGGAACCAAGTTTGAAGACCAAATAATATTTTACATATAAATAGTAGCCTTCAACACACAAAAAAATGAGGAGGGACATTTTGCAAATTTGAGGGCACACAAAAAAAAAACCTAAACCTAATTTTTTTTTCCCAGCCAAGAGAAGTCGCGCCCCCCTGGCTTTTGTTTTTTTTTTCAGCTATCACTCCTCGCTTCATCTCTCCGGCCATTGACCTAAACAAAACACCAGCCGCTCACCTAAACAAGAAAATCGACTCTCCCTCTCTAAGTAAGTGATCACCCCCCAGCCTTTTCCCTTTGACTGCTCCTTCTCCCTCAAACCAGCCACCCGAAGACCCTACTTCCATAGACCTTCCCTCCTCACCAAATCCTCTGTCTTTCTCCCACAGAACCCAGACCGATCTTCCCCGATCTCTTCATCTCCATCAATACCGAAGCCTTCCCCTCAGCAGCGTCTTCTTCTTCTTCGATCTCCTCAATAGCAACGGCCACAGACCAGCCAAGACAAACCCACTCTCTTCGTCATCTTCTTCAACCGTTCGGTAGCAGACCCAGCTCATTGCCTCCAGCAGCGACATCCCTCTCTTGTCCGTTCCTCCTCCTTGCGGCCGGTACATGGAACACAAGAGAAGAAGACGAATAAAAGAAACCGATATGCCGTGAAGCAAATCCAAAAAAAGACCAAAACAAATCTAAAAAGGAAAGAAATAAAATCAACTGTTGTTTGTGTATTTTTTTCCTTTTTGCAGGTGAAGGGGTTTCTCACCGCTAGTAGGAAAGTGTAGAGGGGAGGAAGCCATTCCAGATAACCCCGTCCTGTGGAGTTTCTTGCAGCAGCGCGTGGAGAAGACACGCCGCTACTGTTCCTGCATTTCCAGAAGGCCTTCCCTGCAATTCCTGGATTTTTAGGGGCTATTTTTGTAAATTTTAAATTGTTTAATGTAATTTTTGTTTAGTTTTAAATTTTTTATGATCTGTAGTGTGGATGTAAAAAATAAAAAAATAAAAAATATAGTGAAAGTGAATGTGTTTGTATTTTTTATGGATGTTTTTTTTATGATAAAATTGCAAATAATAAAGAAGAATTTAATATTTTGATTTACTCACGGTTAAGGATTATGAACTTACACGTAAGTCGTATTTCTAATATCCGATGAAAAGACAAAAATTTTAAACCTTCTTTAACACATCAAAGTCACTAAGCAGCTTACCTCAGGTAGGGGTGCTAATACATTTCCTAACCACAACCAGTCCCTTACCCGTGAATTTCTGATAAGATCAGTACATTCGAGTTTCCTAATAACCCTCAATTAAATGCTAAGTGGCGACTCCCAACGAATCAAGCAAGCAAACGAAAAATCACCAACAAACATCGCGCGGGTGACGTGCTTTTCTTTAGCCAAGGTGGTTGATAGGTTATATTTGATGCTTAATAAGCTAAGGTGGCTTGTGACTAGTACCTACCAAAGATCCCTTTTGGTGGAGGTAGGGACTCTCTAATGCCTAAGAGCCTGTTTATTTTTGCTTTTCAAAAGCATTTTTGTAAAAAATTAATTTTTTTTGCTTCAAATTAAGTTTTTTTTGTTTTTTCAGATCGTTTTGATCTGTTGATGTCAAAAATAATTTTTAAAAAATAAAAAGCATATTATTTTGTTGCATTTCTAATCAAAAAAAACTTTAAAAAGCAACCGCTACCACACTGCACCCCTTCAATACGTATCTTTTTAGAGAAAGAAAATATAATAATATTCTTGAGAGAGATGCTTTGAAAATATATATGCAGTAAAGAATAAAGATTGTGAACATTTGTTTTGAAGGTCTCATAGTGTATGTATAGCTCATGAGTTTTGTTCTGTTGTGAAGAAAATGGGTTGGAGTGCAACTTCATCTTCGTGATATTTCGAGTTGCATTGTCAACAGTATTCCACTCATTTCATCCAATTAAAAGATGGTGTTATGCCTGGCCATAAAAGACTTTTAACACATTTAAAAGTCTTGGTGGAGTATAAACTTGTTTAATTAAGATTATTTGTTGAGAAATAATTCCTCTAAAATTTTATATAAAAATCTATAGAATTGATGGTGTGAAACTCAATCATCTCTTGGGTTCGACCAATGTCAAACCCAGCGTGCCCGGGGCTTGGCAGACCTAATCATCTCTTGGGTTCGACCAGTGTCAAACTCAGCATGCCCAAGGCTTGGCACACTGCCAAGCCCAATAGCACTACCAGAAATTCGTTAAATACCAACGGATTTACAGATGGAATATTTCTGTCGGTATTTTGAGGTCGAAATTACCGACGGATAAGTTGTCGGCGGGTCAATTTTACCAACAACATTACCGACGGACCGCGTGAATTTCAAAGGGTTGCGCATTAAATGCGCCTCTGACTGCCTAATATTGCCGACAGAATTACCGACGGACCACGAAAAATATGGAGGGTCATTAAAAATTTTGGTGCGAAATTCAAAATTTACCGACAGATTTTTAACACATCACCGACGGAATAAATTAAAATAATAATTAATTTTATATCCGTCGGTGAATCCGTCGGTAAAACTGCCATATAAGTTCACGTGACCGCCCGTTCAGTTCATTTTTTCTTCTCCTTCGTTTCTCTCCTTCGGTGAATCCTCTCCATTCTTCAAAGCTTTCGCCTCCAATCTCTAGCAAGTTTTCTTCATCATCTTCATCAGTTTAAAAGGTTACTGTTTCCTCTATTTCATTTTACTTTAATAGTTTCTTTTTGCTATTTTTTTGGTTATTTTTTTTTATTTGGTGTATTTTTTGTAATGTAGATAAAGTCTATAGGTTTTTTTGCATAATTCATTGCTAAAGTCTATAGTTTTTTTTTTTGAATTTTTTGAATATTTTTTATTGTTGTATTGGCATAATTATTATTAGTTAATTTGTTGAATTTTTATTGTTAATGTTGAATTTACCATAGAATTAGTAATTGAATATGTTGAAATAATTATTAGTTTTACTTTATTATTGCATGATTTGTGTTTAATTTTTTCTATTTATTTTGATTGTTATTCTAGATTTTTTTTTTAATTTATTGTTTTGTTGTATTGGCATAATTATTGAATAATTACTTGAATTGTAATTGTTAATGTTGAATTTACCGTAGAATTAGTAATTGAATATATTGGAATAATTATTAGTTTTACTCTATTATTGCATGCTTTGTGTTTAATTTTTTCCATTTATTTTGAATGTTATTCTAGAGTTTTTTTTATTTATTTTTTTGTTGTATTGACATAATTATTGAATAATTACTTGAATTGTAATTCTTAATGTTGAATTTACCTCAGGATTAGTAATTGAATATGTTGGAATAATTAGTATAGATTGGGTAAATTGGTTGTGGCTATTGTTAATATGTGCAGGTTTGTGGATTTGGGTAGTATCCGGTATAGGGGAGGTGCTGTCAAATTTTTTTTTTACTTTTGAATTTAATTATATAATTATTTGTATCAAATTGTGTAGATGCGTAGAACGAAAACCAGAGCTGATCGCTCAGGTGCGGTCGCAGCTAGTTCGTCTAGCAGCGAGGATGATATTTCCTTAGGTGCCTCTCAAGAAGAGGCACCTACACCACCTGCGCCGTCAACCGATCTTCCAGTGGTACTTCACAGCGCAGAGGCGGCGTGCCTTCGCAGCGGAATCAATTTACCCGCAAGTACGAGGCACAGTGGAAGGACGACCTTTCAATGTAAGTTTGTTAAGGTTTTAGTTTTTTTAAAAAAAATTACAACATAATTTATGAAGTAATCACTATTGAATTTATTTCATTTATTTTCAGGTTCACAAACATTGAAGCCGCCCGAGTAATATCATCGGCGTTTAAATTGTCGATGGAGATTTCATTGTTTCAATGGAGTCAGATATCCAAGCATCCTGAATGGATGCCTCAAATCAATGCATGGTTTAACAGGTTTGAGGTTGGTATTAATTTATAATTTTCAGCTTATTAATATAATTGTAAATAAATTATTATTTTTATTTAAACTTGTTTATTTATACAAAGCACAAATTCTGCTGGGACATTGAGCATAACACTATTGTGCGGAGGGTGTGGGAAAATCACGCGGCAACTAGGTAAGATCGAAAACAATACAAGATTTTTTTTAGACAAAAATTTATGTTTCGAAATGTAATTTTTGGTTGCATGAAGCAGGTTGCGTGATTTTTGGTATGAAGCACAGAAAAAGGCAAAAAAAACCGCGAGGGATAAGGGTTTCCAAGGCTGGAACGATGTTGCGGTTTGGAGGGATTTCAAACCGATATACATCCCGGAAGATATATGGCCGCACTATCTTGAGCACGTGACGTCTGAGCGGTTCACACGACGCTCACAGTCCGGTGCTGGCTACCGGAATCGGCCAATTCATGGCGGGGTGACAACTCACACTGGCGACTCCGTTCCGTTTGCTGCACATGCGAAACGGATGGTAAGATTAATTTAAATGAAATATATCGTTAAATTCAGTTATTGTTAATATATCTTTTTTCATTATAGGCTGCGTCTCTTGGACGTGAGCCGAGCCCGATGGAGCTGTTTGTGGAGACGCACGTGCGGAGTCAAGACCGCCATAAGGGAGCGCAACAGTTCGTTGATAACCGTGCTCAGCATTTCGTGGTATGTTTGTTCAACCATTTTATTTTGTAAGTTATTATGTTTATTGTATTGAATATGATGATTACTTTTTATTTTTATTTTCAGGAGACCTATAATAATCGGTTGAGGGAGAGATACGGGGACGATACTTTGACTCATCCGGAATTCGATCCGGATTTGTGGATGGAGGTTGGCTCGTCAGGTGGACCCGATAAAAATCGGGTTTACGGGCTCTCCAACACTACGGCCGACAACTTGCGGTCGACCCGTAGTGTTTCAACCGTTGGGAGCTCCCAATCAATATCGAGCTCCTAATCTAAGGAGTTCGTGGCTTTGCAGCAACTCACCGAGAAATACGATAACCTACAAGCGGAGTACGCACAACTCAAAGTGTCTCATGCACAACAAAGAGCGGAGTATGAGCAATTCAAAGCCTCTCAAGCACAACAAAAAGCGGAGTATGAAGCGGCTCATGAACAGCAAAAAGCGGCTTATAACCAGCTTTACGAAATGATTATGAAATTGTCAAATAGCGGAACATGTGCGCCTAATCCTTTTTGGCCGTATAACCACCAGCCTCCGCCACGATCTCCTCCTCCTCCTCAAGCTCTATCATCTTTATATTAATTTGTAATCAACATTATTTACCTTTAAAACTTCATTTATTATTTTACTTGAAACATATTCAGTTTGTAATGAATATTATTTAACTTTGTTTTTTTTTATGTTTAATATAAATTTTATTTGCATAATTGGTTTGTATTACAATTAATTTATATAGTTTTATATTATATATCCTAAATAATTTTTTAAAAACAAATTAAGAAAAAAACTATTACCAAGGATTTTACCGACGGATGAATTCGGTCGGTATTTTAAACACTCACCGATAGAATTACCGACGGACTTAATCTGTCGGCATTTAACAGTAGCTTCCACAATCACCGATGAATTTACAGACGGACATATTCTGTCGGTATTTCATACACTCACCAACAGATTTACCGACGGATAGTTTCCGTCGGTCAATCACAATATACCGACGGACTAAAAATCCGTCGGTATATTTCAAGCGGGAATATTTTTTTTTTTGGCGCGCAAATTCCGTCTGTAAAACCATCAGCAAATGATTTTTTTGTTTTTCAGACCGATATAGCGATGGAATGGGGAATCACCGACGAAGGGAAATCCGACGGACGTAATCCGTCGGTGAGTACGTCGGTAAAAGAATCACCGATGAACTTCAAATCACACACCGACGGAATTTGTCCGTCAGTAAAACTGTGAAATCTTGTAGTGTAGCATCTGAGTCGTTCCCCGGGCTCAGCATACTTCTAATCCCAATCATTTGAATCTAGCTAGCACCAAATAAGTTAAGAATTTCGTAGCTTTTTATAATACCATTGTTTTTATTGGTATGGAAATTTTAAATTGTGGCGTCTGTGAATTATCCACCTGCTATGACAACTTCTACGATGACAGAGATTGCTGGTAATGAAAGGTTGAGATTTCTACAATGTTTGATTGCATTGAATTTAACATATTTAATATGAGGGGATCAATTTATTAATAGGGGTGCCGGAGACCTGGTAGGGTGATGAATCCATCAGTCTGAAACGCCATCGCTGTGTTTCAAGTTGCTGGGCTTGCGATAGGTTTTTTCTACGTGTTTGGCCATGGAAAGGCCAGACTCGGCAAGTGCTTTGATGTTTGGTACGTTATAATTCTGGGATGTGTAGATCCTAGCCAGTGTGCCCCACAAAAATCAGAAGCTTCTCCTTATCAGACCCTTGAGAACGAGACTTGGCTTGAATACAAATCGGCTGGGGGTTAATTTTAAAATTTTGAGAAAACAAGGTGGGCTTTTGCATGGGATTTATGTAAGTTGTGGAGTCCTAATTGCCAAGAAACGAGAGTGCTTTCCTGTTAGTGATTTTTGTGGGGTTTTGTTTTTTTTAAGTATGTTTGTTTTTTAGGTTAAAAAAAATATTTTTGAAAGTTTTTGAAATTGTTTTATTTTAAATTAATTTTTTATATATTTTTAAATTGTTTTGATACGTTAATATCAAAAATAAATTTAAAAAAATAAAAAATATATATTATAACAAAGTGTTAATTAAACAAACAAGTCACATAAAATAAATATAAAATTTCACTACTTACAAGGTAGAAAAGTCCTTTTAATTAACGTTTGATAGGTGGTTCAATTTATCTTTATATAATTAGACAAGTTTTAAATACATCAATACATTTCTAATTATGTCTATATTATATTCTTGTATAATATCCAATTCTTCAATATGTTATTTTATCAAGTTTTTTCATCTAATATGATAGAAAGTATATATATTATTTAAAAAATCTCTGTTATGTAAGTATATAATAAAATAAATTGCTGAAAATGCTTTTAAAAATTAAAAAAAAAGTTTTTAATTACTCAAAAATAAAAATTTTATTTTTTCAATTAAAATTATATTTTTGTATATCTTAAAAGCATTTTCATAATAAAAAACATTTAATTATATCAATTTTTATGAAATATTTTTGACAGTGTAGGAGAATTGAATATTATACAATGATATAATGATATAAGAAGCATAAATAGAAATATAGAGACATGTCAAATACTTACTTAATAACTTAAGTAACTATGAATAAATTGAGTAATTGTTTTATAATTAATTGTTTACTCTCACAAAAAATCTCCCAAGTTTTTTTACTGTACTCTTGAATAGTTGTCTAAAGCCTGGACAGACAAAAGGATTATCGGATTGGCCCAATTGTAGTTTATTGGCAATTTGCTTATAGTATTAAAAACAAGTAAAAGAAGAAGGATAAAAATATTTTCATTATTTTCATCCATAAAAACTCAATTCGAAAACGTTTGGTACCTGTGGTTTTTGTAATGTACATTTTAACTTTAGACTTTATTTTTTTTAATAATTTAGTTCTTGAGTTGGGAAACAAAAAACCAGCGTCCGTTTGGGAACACGATGCAAACCGTATTTTCAAAAAATTTAATTTTTTTTGTAAAAAATTAACTTTTTTGTATGTTTTGGATCGTTTTGACGTGCTGATCTCAAAAATGATTTTTAAAAAATAAAAAAACATCATTTTGATACATTTCGGCACGAAAAGTTATTTGAAAAGTAATAACAACCATACTCTCAAACACACACTAAAAAAAAACTAAAAAAAAAAAAAAAAAGAAATCATAAGCTGACCTTTGTGTCAATAAACCCATCTTATCAAGAGGAGTTTTATTAGGATGGTTTGGAATTTTCATCGAATAAAAAAAATAGATTTGGGTATGTGAAATTTTTTTCTTTTGGTTTAATTTTTGAGTTTTTTAATAAATTAAATAGTGTTTTAAAGTTAGAAATAAATTTAATATAGTTTGATAGTATTTATTAGAGTTTTTCAAGTGAAAAAAAATTGAAAATAGATTTTCGAGGTTCCAAACTGGGACCCTAAATTTTCAACCGGCCAAAATCTTAACCACGATGGATTATCTACAAATATAGACAATGTGTCATTCATTTACTTAAAAATAAAATTATGGCCAACAACATATCATCTGTTTTAAAAAAAAAAAAAAATCAGACTCACAGACCTTGCTTTCTTTCTATTAGGCTAGATGTTTGTGCCCAGCCTCTTAGGCCTAGTTGCTTGGGCTCGTGTTGTAGGTAGCCCTTTAGGTGTTTTCTTTTCTTTTCAAAAAGTACTTTTTAGATGGTGATTACTATGAACTCAAAATAAAATAATATATAAATTAATATTCAGTTTTTTATTTTTTTAAATAATATTATAGGTTTGATGGTAATATTATTAATTATTTTTTTAATTATTATATAACAAATATGGGGAAAACTATAAGAATGTGCTAATGAATATTTAATGAAAATATTTTTTTTTCATTTTTTAATATATTTTTTAGTTAATTTTATAATATTCCTTAATTTTTTTTTATCTTTAATCATGTTCAAAATATTGAGGCATTATTTTATTTTATTTATTAAAACTTCCTTTTAAGATTTTGATAGGTTTTTATTTTTAAAAAATGTTGCTTCTTATTATAAAACATGTTTTCATTACAAAACAAATAGATTTATTAATAAGAAAATATATTTTAAATTAAGAAGATATAGTTTTCATACTTATTCCAATCATTTAAAATTTTTACAAACCTTTATTTTAATTACTATCCCCTTTTATTCAAAAATGTGTTGCTAATAAAAAACACATATATTGTTCAAATCACAAAAGTTACATGAATGAGAAAAGAATAAGTCATCTAACATTTGTTTTTTCAGAATTTAAGTTTCATATAAATATTTATTTTAATTAATATAAGAAAAATAAATAAATAAAAATGAATAGTAATGAACCATATAGAACTTGGATTGATGTATAAGAACCTCAACGACAACCTTTTCTTAGAGTCACGGCACGATAAAGGTATGAATACCATCTCATCCAAATTGTTTATTAGATTAACAGTTTAATATGTTGTTATATAATGAGGTATTTTCATATTTCTAATTGAATCAATTTTATCCATAAATATATATTGAATTTCTAATCTATTTTTCTAACAAAATTTTGAGACTTGACCACCAAAATAAGTGACGTGATTTGTATGTAAAAATTATATTGACTTGGAAACTTAACGAATATTCAAGTATAAATTTATTTTCACATGATTAATTTTAGTGGATTGCCAGAAAAATATCATCTGAATGATCAAATAGAAACGTAATTAATTCAATTAGAGGTATATGGATAAAAGAATTAAAACTCAATAGATCTCTTCGATGTCTAACCTCCAATGGACCGTTAGTTTTTATTTGTTTTCCTATGAAAAGCTCAATAGATCTTGGACTACACAGCAAGGATGATCCTATTTCATTAAATAATTAGAACTCAAAGATTACAATCATTGTGTCTTAAAACTTAAAGATATACAACTGCATGCTGGCTAAACGTGCTCGGATATAATTTCACTCGCAGTTTTGTTTGCGAAGAAAAAAAAAGCCCATAAAATGGCTTGATATATTTCAGTGCACGGAGGCCTCTTGTGTGTGTCATGGACCACTTCATTTGGGTTCCCTAATTGGTGTATGAAATCCAAGCCTAGATTTGTTGGTTCAACATAATTCTTTTCTATTAATCTCAGATTCCACAGCTGAACAACAGAGAGAGAGAGAGAGAGAGCTAATTAAATTTTAATTTTCATTGTATTAAATATTAATAGTTCGGTGACCATCTATCATCTATCTCTTGGTATGAAGTGACAGAGAACTAATTATGCCTTTTCTAGTCATGGCTCAAGGTGGGTTGAATGACAAAAATACAACCTTTGGCAGGTATCTAACTTGATGTAAGGGAGTGCCATCCTTGCATGATATGGTTGGTTATAGGTTCAACTAGCCAATGTGCTTGTAAGCTTCGGCATGATAGTCTTTAAAATCTATTTTTATTTAATTTTATAGCAATTCAAATAACTATTTATAAGGAAAATAAATATATTTTTCTTCTTATTCAATTTTTTTATTTTGAAAACGACACATATTTTTTTATTAGTAATATGTTTGTAGAATAAAAACTAAAAGTAATTCAAATAAATATTCATAAAAAATTCAAATAATTTGATTTAAGAATGAAAAAAATATATCTCTTCAATCAAAACATCCTTTTCTTATTCATGTATTTCTTATTTTTTTAAAAAAACATGTTTTTATATCACATGCATTTTAAAAAAAAGCTTATCTTGATCTGAAAAACAAGTTTTAATAAAAAAAAAACATAACTTGATAATTTTAACGTGATTGTAGAAAAAAAAAGAAAAACATCATGTAAGAAAATTGCAATAAAAATTAACAAAATGTATATTTTATTCTCAATAAATATTAAATATTCATAAGAAAAGTTTTAAATTTTTTTGCATATTAGATTCATATATAATAATTTACAATATAATTGTTATCATTACCATAAAAGGTTATATCTTATATGAAAAGTATGGCATAATTAGATAATTTTTTAAATATTCTTTAATAATTTTATTTATAGTGAATTTTATTTTAAATTAAAAGATAATTTAAAAAATTAAAGGGAGGCTAGGCACTTGGATCTAGGAGGATAGGCTTGTGTGTCTGGCCCAAAAAAAATACAACACAGGTGTTTAGGCTTGGAAGGCCAAACCTACATGTCAAACTTTTTTTAAAAAAAAAAAGGTTAATGACAAATCATCCTCCAAAGGTTTTTTTTATTTTAGATGGACAACATATCGTCCACCTAGCCAAACAACATGTCATTAACTTGTGTATTTTCTAGCCATCTCATGTCATCAAAAAGTTAGGGTCTAAGGTTTTTTGCTATAAAAACCTAACTTTTTTTAACATGAAAACACCCTAAAACATACTATGAATCTTGATAAATTCATTTTCAATTCAAAAACACCCTCTAATCGATTTAAAAATTTAAAATCAAAATGAATAAAAAAAACATCTCGAGCTTCAATCCACTTTTTCTAACATGGTTAAAGAACAAAACCACTTACAATGAACTACACTTTTTAAGATTAACTCATTGGTACAAAGATCAATTTTTTTGTGGCTAGAATATAGGTATTCGAAACCTTTCTCTCTCCCTTTTTATTTTTTAATAACTTTATTTCTTGTTCATTAACATTAAGGGACTGAAACATAAAAAAATAAAATTTATGAACTAAAATAAAAAATCCAAACCAAATATGAAAAAATTAAAAAATATTCAAGAACCTAAACACATTTCCACAAGCCTAAAAATTGCATTGTGAATTGAAAGGTGCAATTAAGTTATGACAGTCTTGTTTCTATTCCTTGTATGTCAAGAAATAATTTGCTAGCACTTTGCAAACATTGATTAGTAACCAAATAAATATAAAAATGAAAAACTTAAATGAACAAGGGAAAACTTTTTGAAAAACTCATCAGAAAAAAAAAAAAAAACCCCTCCAAGACAATCAAACCCAAAATGCAGCTCATATTGGTCTTTCTTGGTGGATTGTAATCGACAACATTTGTTTTTTCTTTCATTTTCTCTCTCCTCTCATGATATTCACACTAACTATTTAAAATTCAGGGTAATCCCCTTAGTTATGCATATTTGAGTGTCGATCCTCATTTTGTTATTTATAAATTTTGTCCTTTACCTTTTTGTAGGTTTTTTAATTATTTTTTTAATTGTGGTTTTGATTCTTTTTATTTCATCATTTTTTTTCTCACCCCTTCAATATACTTTTAATTGTTTTCAATTTCATCATTTGATAAAAAAAAATTAATTTGTTATTTTTTCTTAAATTTAGTCCTCTTTTTTATGGTTTCTTCTTTTAATTATTTTGTGCAATTGATTTTTCTATTAAATTTAACCCATCAATCCAAAATTATCCATATTCTCTTTTTTTTTTTCAAATTTGATCCTCATTCTTTTAATTGCAATTTTTACTTTTGAATGTTTTTGTATAATTGAATTTTTTTTTAATTTCATCTTTTGACATTTAATTTTTTAAAAAAACTAGGCTTCATGATTTTTATAGGTTTGGTTCTTCTAATCAAATGGCCTGGGTTATAGGTTTTATAAGCTAACACGAGCAAATATTGTTTTTTGAACTTATTTTCTTTTTTGATCTCATTACTCGACATAAATTTTTTTTCTTACAAAATAGGCTCATGGTTTTCTTCATTTTTCTTTCTATTGCGTTATCTCAATCTCATGACCTAGCTTGTAGGTTTGGGGAGTTAACCTGGGTGGACTCACACCTCTCTTTTTTTTTTCTTTTAATTACTCTTCTTTTGGATCTTTTTGTGTGGTTGATTGTTTTCTTTTTTAATTTCATTTTTCAATATTTGGTTTGTTCAGAATTATGTTTTGTTGTTTTTCTATATTTAGTGTTTTTGTTTAAATGGCCTAGGTCACAGTTTTTTTAAGCTAACAATGGTTTTTTTTAATTGGGTAATGATTTTCTTGATTTTTCTTTTTATCGGGTTACCCGATCTCATAACCTAATCGTGGGTGTGGTGGGGCGTACCTGGGTGGACTCGAACCTTTTTTTTTGTTTCTTATAATTGCTATTTTTTTTATCCTTTTTGTATGATTAAGTATTTTTTTTTAATTTCATCATTAAATATTTGATTAGTGAAAAATCAAGCTTCGAGGTTTTTCAAATTTGGTGATTCTGGTCAAATGAATTGGGTCACGAGCTTAATAAGTTAACACGGGTTGACATTTTTTTTTTTTTTTTAGAATTGAGCTTCTTAATTGAATATGAGTCTAAGATTTCATAGGTTATGATTTTGAAAGATTAACCCAAATCTAGGCGATTCACCTAGGTTTACTTGGTTTTTAATGTTATTAAATTTTAGTTGCTTTTTTATGTTACTAAATTAACCAAACTTATTAAACTCAATCGACTAAAAACCCGAGTCTTGAATTTCTTTTACTTCTTTAGAAATCCTAGCATTAACTTTGTTCTTCTTATGTTTGGAAAATTTGGCATGGCTTGCGGTGTTACATTGACCACCGATATAAGTTCACTCGGGTCTTTTTTTAATTTTTTTTAATTTTTTTTCTTTTGGCCTTTATTATTTTGTTTATTATAATTGAGTTTTTTAATTTGTCTCGATATGAATTCCATGATTTTATCACGACATGGGTTTCACATGTTATTGACATAGATTGATTCATTTTGCTGCCATTTAAATTTTCTTTTAAAGAATATATTATCTAATAAGTCACCATTTAATTATTTTAAAGTGTTTCACTATTACCCATCAAATTTTTGACTTTCTATTATTATAACATTTTTTTTAGGCTGAAAAACATGAACCAACCCTCCACTTAGCTGCATGTGTTCATCAGGTTACCTTGAAGGGTTATTGTTTATAAACTCACGGCATCATCGGCATCATGCAGGCATTTCATCTCGTATGTGTGTATTAAGTGGCTTTAGAAGATCCCAGCGTCTTCGAATTTTACTATATTCCTAGGGAGAGAAAGCTGGTTCCTTTTTTTCTACAGGAGAACAACTCTACAAAAGCCAAAAGTCAGGTATGGGTTAACATCATCTCATGAACCCCCAAGTTTTTTCAGAATTTTTATTTGAAAAAGTTGACAACACTTGCAGACATCATCCGACCTTTTATTTTCAGCACGACATAAGTGTTTGATGGCTGTCTTAGAGGATCTGTTTGGTCTTGCTGAAAATCACAGCACATAAGCTGTTTTTTTCACTTCCAATATGATACAAGTGTTTGATAAAATCAGGCGTTCTTCTTATTATTTTCGATTTTTCAAAGCATTTATAACTTGAAAACTTCAACTTTTAAAAGTAATACATTACTTGATTCTTTTAAAAGCAGGATATATTGGAGTGATTAGTGTGTATTTGGTATTTTAGTCCAACATGTTTTTTTTTTAATTTCAAATTGTTTTTTGTTTGAAAAAAAATTAAATTAATATTTTTTTAAGTATTTTTCAATAATTTTGATATAGTAATATTAAAAATATAAAAAAATATCAATTTATTGCATTTTTATTTGAAAAGTACTTTTCAAAAACATTATAATTAAGTAGTGTTAGTTTAGAAGGTTGCATCTGCGTTTTGCTTAAAATGCAGATGCAATCTGTTTGGTAAAGGAAAAAAACATAGTTCATTGTTCATGGGTTCCATAGTGTTTTTGCGTTTGAAACGCAGGGGGAAGGAAAGCAAGTTATTGCTGCTTCTTGCGCGGATAATTCAGTGAACAATGTAGCATGCTATTATATTGTTCACGTGAACAGTGGAGATGTTCTCCATTGTTCCGGTCGGACCGGGTCTGGTCCTAAGCTCAAAATGCATTGAACCGGGTCCGATCCAGTAAAATAAAAAATAAAAATAAAAATTATTTTTTATTTTTTAATTATGTTTTATTCAAAAAATTAGTGTTTAACATTATTCAATGACGCTACATAAATTAGACAGAGATCGCTTGATGATGTAGCATTTGAAGAATTTGATCGCAATCCCAATTTTGTTCCAAATTATATTTTACCTAATGTTGTTACGCGCTTAAAAAAAATTGTAGTCCTTGTCGGATATATTTTATACGTGATGAAATTGTAGATAGTTTAATGGAACAATAAAAAATATTTTATATAAAGTATTAATTTAAAATATTTTGTCATGAATGAAGGAGCAATTGGTGGCATGATACTTGAGTGGATGATGACATTCTATACATGACATGCTTTCATTATAATCATTATGAGTTGTTTTTTAAACTTATTAGATACCTCCAGTCATGCAGACACAACATACTAGGAGAACTAATAGAGGATTTTAGGTGGACTAAACAGGTTTTCTGTAAATTAAAATACCAGGGGTACGCATACCAAAGAATAACGAATAACCAATCAATATAAATCTACTCAAATAAGGTTAAGGAAAAGTTGATAACTTTGAAAAATATATATATAGTAGAGAATGAAAAATATAAACATTTATTTTAAAGGTCTTGTCGCACGTCACCTACGCGGCGTCTGCTTGGCAATTCTTTCATTTTGTTGGTTTTGATTTGTTGGGAGTTGGCACCTAGTACTTAATTGAGGGGTACTAAAAAACCCGGGTGTATTAGTCTTATCAGAGAATCACGGGTAAGGAACTGGTTATGATTAGAAAAGATGTTAGCACCCCTAACACACCTTACCTAAGGTAAACTATTTCATGGCTTTGATGTATTAAAATTTTTTAAAAAAATTTATCTTTTCATTTGATATTAAAAATACATCTTACGTATAAGTTTATAATTATTGACTGTGATCAAATCAAAATATTAAATTCTTCTTTATTCTTTGCAATTTTATTATAAATAAAAAAATCCATAAAACAAATACAAATAAAAACACACACATACACTTTTACTATATTTTTTTCTTTTTTTCTTTTTTTTCTTACACACTACAAATTATACAAAATTTAAAAACTAAACAAAAATTACATTAAACACTTTAAAAATTACAAAACATCCCCTAAAACTCCAGGAATTGCTGGGAAGGGTTCTATGAAGCCTCAGGGACAACAGGAATAGTGGCAGCGCATCTTCTCCATGCGCCACCGCCACTAGCAAACGCTGGAAAATGGGTGGGTTTGGCTCAGCTTCTTCTCCTCTTCCCTTTCCTGCCGGCGGTGACACCCACCGTCACCTACAACAGAAGAAAAACACACAAGCCAGTCGATTTTAATCTTTGTTTAGATATGTTTCGCTTCTGTTTTCTCTCGGTTTGCCATTTTCTCCTTCTTCTTCAGGTGTTAGGTTTGTTCTCGGTCTTCTTCTTCTTCTGATCTGGCGGCTGTCATTCGTGGCCACTGAAGCCATGATGGAGATGGGCTTGCTAGCAGTGTTGAGCTGGAGGAATGGACAGATCGGTGGGTATCGGTATGGTGGTGTTGAGGTTGTTGGCTCTGTGGGCACTGTCGTGTGGGGCCTGCCACTGGAGGGCAGATCTGCAGTGTGCAGAGGGCGACGGTGAATCTATAGTAGTTGAAGACGGCGTTGTTGTGGCTGATGGAGTGGACAACGCTGATGGGATAAGGAGATGAAGGAAAAAGTCAGGGGGAAGGGAGGCAAATTTGTTCTGAGTTGTGGAGGAAAAGCTGGTGAGGTAAGGGGAGGAGATGCTCGGGCAGAGGGAGAAGGAAATGGCGTTGGGTGTTTTGTTGGGGTCTGCTGGTTAAAGGGGAGCTGCAGCAAAGAAAGAAAAAGGGTGAGCCAGCTGAGAGGGAAAGTCTGTTGGCTGAGGGGAGAAGGAGAGTTGGGTCTCGGTTTGTGAGGGAAGAGAGATCGGGGGGCGGCGGCTCCAGGAGAAGGGTTGCTAGGGTTAGGGTTTTTTTGTGTTTTTCTTTTAATGTGCAAAATTACCCATTTCTTTGTGTGTGTTGAAGCTACTATTTATAGGCAAAAATATTGCTAGATCTCAAACTTGGTTCCTCAATCTTTTTTTTTTTAATTTTGATTTTTCTTTTTTTTGTATTTTTTTTAAAACGAGCAATATTAACATCGATTCAATGAGGAAAATCAATAATTTTAAAAATAATACGTTAAAGGTCGAACGCGTTCCAAAGATCTTTGAAAATTTAAATTATTTTGAGACGATGTTAAAAATGTTAAAAACGATGCAAATATATTAAAAAAACATATTTTTTTTTAATTTTCGTTGTATTTTGCTATTTTTGGATTTTCTGAAAATTTTATCAAAAACTTGGGTTAAAAATTGGGTAACAATAGGTCTCATGGTGTATGTATAGCCCATAAGTTTTGTTTTGTTGTAAAGAAAATGGGTTGGAGTATAACTTCATCTTCGTGATATTTCGAGTTGCATTGTCAACAGTATTCCACTCATTTCATCCAACTAAAAGATAGTGTTATGGCTGGCCATAAAAGACTTTAACACATTTAAAGATCTTGGTGGAGTAAGACTTGTTTAATTAAGCTTATTTGTTGAGAAATAATTCCTCTAAGATTTTATATAAAAATTTATAGAATTGATAGTGTTAGACCCAATCATCTCTTAGGTTCGACCAGTGTCAAACTCAGCGTGGAACCTAATGAATCTAAAACTCTTCTATCTCCTCTTCAATTTCTCACTAACGATGCAACAAATAGACACTTGTAGAGGGAGTTCTGCTCTGTTGAAGTTTTAGTCACAAGAATTCTTTGTCTACCCCATTTTCCAAAAATCATACCCAAGAGTGAAAGCATTTTCACCGCGACGTCGTTCACGTGCGACAAAATAGCAACTCCACTGGGGACCTTGTCAACTAAGCTTTGTTTTTTATCTGATTATTGTGTTTTATTATTTGGTTTACGTGTTTACTGTTAATATGCATTTCCTTTATTTATTCTTTAACATTTTAAAATTCTATACATATTTGTTCATATATTGTATAGAATTGATTCATGCATCATTCACTTTTTATGTGAGAGTTTATACAGCAAAACGTTCTTTTTTATTGACGCTAGAATGGTTAGGTTTTACCCGATAAGATAAAGATCTCCTTACTAGGAAGGACTTATCTTAAACTTTAGACAAACCAACAATTATAAAACACAATAACACCCTAGCATATATCAGACACTTAAACAATATAGTTTACCTCAGGTAAGGCGTATTTGAGGTGTCAATACCTTCCCTTTACACAACCAGCCCCCGTAACTGATCTTTGAGACCAGTTAAGGTTTCTTGAGACCAGTTAGAGTTTCTAGTGACCAAAATACTAGGTGGCAACTCGCATTCCCTCATTCTACTAATAAAAGACAAGAATTTCTTGTCTACCTCACTTTATAGACGTCAAACACGAGAGTGGAAGCATTTTTTTCGTGATGACGCACACGTGCGACAACTATACTGTAATTTTACTCATAATTCATCATTAATTCTGTCCAGAATCTTGAATTATGCTTCAAGGATGATTCTGGAATTTTATCAATTTTTAAGGGTCAGATTGTAATTTTATCAAATTGGAGGACCAAATTAAAATGTCATAAATTCACAATTGTACTACAATTTTTCCCATAATTCATCCTTGATTCTGTCCAGAATCTCAAATTATGCTCCAATGACCATTCTAGAAGTTTATCAAATTTTTAGGATCAAATTGTAATTTTGTCAAAATGGAGGACCAAACTGAAAATGTCATAAATTCATAACTATACTGAAATTTTACCCATAATTCATCTTTAATTCTGCCCAGAATCTCGGATTATGCTCCAAGGACCAATCTGTAATTTTTCCAAAGTTCGGGGACTAAACTGAAATTTTCACAAATTAAAGGATCAAACTGAAATTTCATCATCTTCAACCTCAAACCCAGATTTTCCAAAGATCACCTACTGATATATCAAGATTTATAACTCAAATTCATCATTTAAACAAATCATAACTCAAAATCATCATCTTTACCTAAAATCTTTGAAAATCAATTAAATAACTCATTACCCATAAAAATCAACCCATAACATTCAAATAAATTCATCAATCAACCTAAAACAAAATCTTCAAAACCCTAATATTCAACAAAACAAAAATTTAAAGCTAAAAGAAAACACATTTACACATATCAAAGCCTAAATCTTACCTTTAAACTTATTTTCTCTAACTCTCTTTTCCTTCCTTTATCTTTCCCTCTTTTCTCTTCTTCTTCCTCCCCTTTTCTTCTCTCCTGCCATCTCTCACTCTTAAATTTCAGACCCTCTATTTTTATATACTTATCAAGTTTTATTCAATTACCACAATACTCTTTATTCATTTATGCATGCTTCTAAGCCTTCAAGGGCTTTGTTGTCTTTTTCTATTCTCTTTCATTTTCAAAACATCACATAAATTGTTAAAGACAATTGTAACATAGTTAAAAGATCATCTTGCCTTCAATGCCTAGATGAAAGGTTTTTTTAACGAGTGGCAATTTCATCAAATCACTATTCGAATGAATAGTGATTTATTCCTAGAGCTATAGTAATTTCCCTTCTAGCTTTATGTTTTTTGTTAATTATGGGGAAGAGGTTGGGTTTTTTTTTAATTATAAATTAAATTAGAATTATTAGGTAAAGTCTTATATTGTTTTCTCCTATAATATTTATTATTTTTGAAACCACATATATGATATATCATGTTCAATGAATCGGATGAGTTAGATTCAACTAATCAATAAGTCTTATTTGTTGATTAGACAACTAACTAGTTGTGGTCTCGCGCTATGCTATGAGCTTGATTTTTTTCCTGCGACCCGCGTTATAGACCTTACTAGGTCAAATAAATTGGTTTTATTTTAATTAAAAGAAGAAAAAAAGACAATGACAATATATGGATCAAATCTAAAAAATAATGCTCATGATAACTTGAAAAAAAAACATATTTTCTAAAAAAAAGGATAAACGATATAGCTCAATTCTTAACCCATTAAATATAGAAGGACGGAGTTGGTAAAAAATAGACCTAAAGTAATCAGCCTAAGTCAACCTAAGTTAACATAACAAACCTATAACCCTAGTAATCTGGGTTGAGTGAACCCGGGTCATCCTGCCAAACTCACAATCTAGGTAATGAGATCGAGATAACCCTATAAAAAAAATGAAAAAAACCACAAAGCTATTTTTTAAAATAAAAAAAAACAATGTCAACCCATGTTAACTTCTCAAAATCATAACTCGTGCTATTAGACCATAAGCACCCTATCTGAAAAAAGTATGAAACTTAATTCTCAATCAATTAAACATTGAAGGATTAAAAATAAAAAATAACAATTAAAAGAATAAGGATCAAAATTGAAATACAAAATAAATTTTATAAGGGTGAAATTCAAAAGAAAAGGCAATTTAACAAAAAGAAAAAAAAACAATCAAAAAAATGAGAATTAAAATTGAATTTAGAAAAAAAAAACAAGTTTTTTATTGAAGGGTGAATTTGAAAATAAAAGGCAAATTAACAAAAGGCAAAGAAAAACAATCAAAAGAATGAAGATCAAATAAAAAAACACAAATTAGGATTGAATGATGAAATTGATAAAAAAAAAATCAAAGTTTTACAAAAGAGCCAAAAATCAAAATTAAAAATCAAAAGAATAAGAACTGAAGTAGAAATCTCCATAAGTTAGAGGACAACACTAAAATTTTGCATGATCGGCACAAATTTCAAAGGGATGAAAGAAAGGGAAAAGAGGGAAAATGAAAGTGATGCTGGTGACGAACTGTGTCACCATTAACCACATATGGTGCCTATAAAAAAGAGGACATAGCATTGTATTCAATGACACGGCGAAAATGGTATCTAGACTGTCGAGAAGCATTACACACGTTGTTTAAAAAGCATTGGTGCCTTCCACACCCACTAACCACTTTTTATTTTTTATTAATTTCTATTTTTATGCAAATATCAAATTGCCCCTTAGTTGACCAAACAATAACTAAATAAATTATTGTGAAAATATAAAAAAGCCCCTTGAGACAAGTTTTAATTTTTTTTAACTTCCAAGGGCATTTTGATCATTCACTACGCTTTTTATTTTCTTATTATTTTCTATATTTATGAAAATATCAAATTTTTCCTAAGTTGAATGGTTAATAACAAAAAAAATCACTATGAAAATTAAAAAAAAAATCCTTGGACATCAATTTTAATGCAAATATCAAATTTTAATTTTTTTACTTTTAAAGGTATTTTTATTGTTTCACTATGCTTTTAAAATGAAAAAAAAAAGTATTCTCAATCAATTTAGTAATAACTAGTGTGCCTTGTAAAAAGACATTAATGTCTCCAATAGTCAATTTAATTTATTTTTTGTTTGAAGGGCAAAAACATTGATATGCTATTTCAATTAATAGTGTAAATGGATATATATTTACGGTATTTTGGTTTTGTTAATGTTAAGAATTAAACCAAGCTATAATAGGAAACAAGGAATTCAAGTCAATAAGTAAAATTAAAATGTAAACGATATGATTTAAATAATATGATTATTAATCTTAACTATTGGTTTGGTTAAAAAATTATGTTTTATTCGTTAACTTCATAGATTTATACTATAGCATACCTTGAATGCACAAAATGCTTCTTTAAAGTGATTTATAAAAGCTATTTAAGCTCGATGGATGTGTAAAATGGCTTCAGAAACTTTATTAAATAAGTAAATGAAAGCTAACAATAATGCTCAAAGAGCATGAGAAATCTTAATTTTTTTCCATAGAAATAACTCCACTAAAGTCCTTAACATCCTCCTCCACCACCACCTCCTTCAGCTCCTCCACAAACACCTCCACCAGCTCCAGGAAAGCCCCCCCGACAGCAAGTAACTCCACTAAAGTTTTTAACATCCTCCACCTCCACCTCCACCACCACCTCCTCCACCTCCACCACCACAACCACCTCCACCACCAAAACCACCTCCTCCACCTCCACCACCACAAACACTACCTCCACCAGCTCCAGCTCCAGCTCCAGAAAAGCCCCCCTGTCTGCGGCGGCCTCCACCTCCGCCTGAACCACTATCACCACAAGCGAATATGACCATGGAAATAATTGACAAGGAAACAACTATCATGCATAACAACAGAAAAGCCTCGGAGGAATCAAGCAGGAAGCCTGCTTCTGAATGGACACTGCCATCATGAACTATGAACTCTCTCGCCATCTTAATTTCCTAAGATATATGCTCCTAACACAAGGCTTGCTATAGCTCTAATATGTTGTTACTAAAACCATGTTATATACGAACTCTTGCTGGAATATTCAATTGCGTTTACTTAAGGAAGAGGATAACTTGGTGGACTAGTCAAACGTTTTATTATTATTATTGTGGTTTGTGGCTTCGATTCAATTTCAAAAGTTTGACTAGTAGCAAATGAAAATATCCAGGTTTAATTCCTTTTACATCAAGCATTTGGTGTCGAATGGGTCTAGATATTTAAGCATTGTTGCTTATCGATACCTGTGCATAATCCAAGGTTAGGTTTTCGGCCAAAAAGAAACAAAACTCAGATCAATTTTATTTTTTTTGTTTTCATTCTCATGATGAGATGTTATCATTTTCTTCTATTATATTTGTTAAATACTATCTTCAAAATTTAAATCAATGATTAGGCTTACTAGTATAGTTGTTTAAATATTTTTAAGTTTAAATAATTTGTAAAAAATTAAATATTTTTTTTGCTTCAAATTAAGGTTTTTCTTTTCAGATCGTTTTGATCTGCTTATGTCAAAAATAATTTTTTAAAAATAAAAAAAAACATATTATTTTGTTGCATTTCTGATCAAAAAGCACTTTAAAAACAACTGCTACCACACTACACTCCCTAAATAAGTATCTTTTTAGAGAAAGAAAATACAATAATATTCTCGAGAGAGATGCTCTGAAAATATATATGCAGTAGAGAATGAAAATTATGAACATTTATTTTGAAAGTCTCATTGTGTATGTATAGCTCATAAGTTTTGTTCTGTTGTCAAGAAAATGGATTGGAGTATAACTTCATCTTCATGATATTTTGAGTTGCATTGTGAACAATATTCCACTCATTTCATCAAATTAAAAGATGGTGTTATGGTTGGTCATAAAAGACTTTTAACACATTTAAAAGTTTTGGTGGAATATAGACTTGTTTAATTAATCTTATTTGTTGAGAAATAATTCCTCTAAGATTTTATATAAAAATCTATAGAATTGATGGTGTTACACTCAATCATCTCTTGGGTCCGACTAATGTCAAACCCAGTGTGCTCGGGGCTTGGCAAACCCAATCATTTCTTGGGTTCGATCAATACCAAACTTAGCGTGCCTGAGGCTTGGCAGACCTAATCATCTCTTGGGTTTGACCAATAGCTAAGTCAGCGTGCCCGAGACTTGGCACAATAGCATCTGAGTCTGGCTAACGCTAAACCCAAAGTTCTCGGGGCTCGGCATACTGTTAATCCCAATCATTTGAATATAACTAGCGCCAAATAAGTTAAGAATTTCTTAGCTTTTTATAATACAATTGTTGTTATTGGTATGGAAATTTTAAACTGTGGCGTCTGTGAATTATCCACCTGTTATGACAACTTCTACGATGATAGAGATTGTTGGTAATGAAAGGTTGAGATTTCTACAATGTTTGATTACATTGAATTTAACATTATTTAATATGAGAGGATCAATCAATTAAGAGGGGTGCCGGACCTGTTAGGGTGATGAATCCATCAGTCTGAAACCAGGGGCGGAGGAGTATAGAAGACTGGGGTGGGCTGTAGCCCAAGTAGAAAAATAGAATCTAAAAACACCTAATATCCCATCTTATAAGTATATTCTTTTTATTTATCTTTTTTTAAATTCGTATATGTAAATAGTCTGTCTGTATTATTCCTTGTTAGCCTCGAACCTTTTCATTGGGCTTCTTAGCCTCTATCATCCCATTTCTCTTCTTATTCATTGAATAAATCTCTAGGATTTTCTATTACGGAGAAAAGAATCCATTTTATATATCCCAATTTATATGTATTTCATTCTTAGAAAAGCACTAAAAATTTTAATTTTTTAAAAAATAAAATTAAAAAAAAAATAAGTTTGGAAGTGTGGTTGCGGTTGCTTTTTAAAGTGTTTTTTGTGCCAAAATTTATCAAAATGATTTTTTTAAAAAAAATATTTTTAAAATCAATGCATTAAAATGATCCAAAACATACCAAATAAATACTCGATCAACCATGAGGAGTGTAGTTTAATTGGTCAGGCTCTAGATTTGCTCCCTAAATGTCACTAGTTCGAGTCCTACAAACCTCAATGCCACTGAAGGTTTATATGGTCGTTAACTTCAAGACTCGTGGGATTAGTCGAGGTACACGTGAGTTAGCCCGGATATCGACGTTAATAAAAATAAATAAATAAATAAATACTCAATCGAACTTCATCATATTTCACGCACTTACCACATCTTTTGTCACCTACTTAACTCCCATCGGTATGGAGTATGGTTTCTTAGTTCATCCTTCAATTCATAATGCGAAAATTTCCTTGTATCATTAGTAAAGTGATGGAAAACAAAAGGCCTGAACCAGAGTGTTTATTCAATGATGGCTATTGACAGTGGCGGAGCCACACAGGGGCAAGAGGGGGCAATTGCCCCCTTCTAATTAGCAGTCATTCTACATTTTATTTGCTGATAATTTTCACTCTGCATCTGATGTTTACCTTCCAAACTTAGAGCTATAACCAATGACATAGTAAATAAGGGTTGTCCAAACAAAAAAATCCATTAAAGAAAGTGGAACTTTAAGAATAGCAACTGGGATCGCATAGCCCAAGCAGAATAAAAGTATAACTCTCTCTGCTTATAAAAAACTATAAGGCAGGAGGTAGTCATCTGTAACCAGTTTGTTATATTAAAATATTATTTCAATAGCTTTAAAGGGTTAATTTTTTTTGTTAGCTGCTAATTGATCCAAACTCTTTGATCCAAACTCTTTGTTCTTTTTTTAATATTGTTCCTGGCTCTCTTCTTTCTACAAAATTTCTCTTCAAGCCTTAAGCTATTAATTAGTTAAGCAGGTAACCTCTTATGTTTTATACTTTAGGAAAGTTTCCTTCATCTTTTTTATTTGTTTCATACTTTCATTATCTAATTTTAGTTTTATTTCGTTATAATTAGTTATTGAAAATGTTAGAGTTTATAATAATTTATGGGTTTGTTGAATTAATATGTGTATGGGTAATATTATATGCTAATTAATATGAAATGAAATGCGTGTTGATGAATTGATAAATATTTTATTATGAATTTCATATGAAAAATGATGATAATGAATTTACTAATGATTAAAAATGAAGTACAGGACAACTAAAAAAATTAGGGACATAATAAATAAATTAAAAAGAAAACATTAATTTAATATTTATGTTTAATCCACTTGTACAAAACAACAAGTCAGCAAGAATAACATCAATTTGTGACAATCCTTTTAAACTATGATTTTAGATGTTATGTACCATATATTAGCATATAATTGTTGTCAAGAACTTTCCTAGTCCTTGGAAGATTTAGAAATAGATAAATAAAAGTTTGTTGTATATATTGAGAAAAATATTTTTAATGAGATTAAAAATAAAATCATTATGAAACAGTTTTAAAATATAAAATCTCAAAGAAAACAATTATAACGTAAGTTTTTTTATTTTTAAAATATTCTTAAATTAATTTTGCTTGACTTGAGTTGGTATATATATTTTAAATTAATTTCTATATATAACACATGTATGTATAATATATAATATCAAATATTTGTTAGTAATTTATCCATTCATTTAAAAAATCCTAGCTCCACCACTAAATATTTTTTAACAAATTATGTTTATTTATTCATAGTTTAGGATAAAAAAAATTCTCGGCTCCATCCTCGTCTGAAACGCCATCGCTGTGTTTCATGTTTGCTGGGCTTGCGATAGGTTTTTTCTACGTGTTTGGCCATGGAAAGGCAGACTCGGCAAGTGCTTTGATGTTTGGTACGTTATAATTCTGGGATGTGTAGATCCTAGCCAGTGTGCCCCACAAAAATCAGAAGCTTCTCCTTATCAGACCCTTGAGAACGAGACTTGGCTTGAATCCAAATCGGCCGGCGGTTAATTTTAAAATTTTGAGAAAGCAAGGTGGGCTTTCGCATGGGATTTATGTAAGTTGTGGAGTCCTAATTGCCAAGAAACGAGAGTGCTTTCCTGTTATGATTTTTGTGGGTTTTTTATTTTTAAGTATGTTTGTTTTTTAGCTTAAAAAAAACATTTTTGAAAGTTTTTGAAATTTTTTTATTTTAAATTAATTTTTTATATTTTTTTAATTGTTTTGATGTGTTAATTTCAAAAATAAATTTAAAAAAATAAAAAATATATTATAACAAAGTGTTAAACAAACATGTCACGTAAAATAAATATAAAATTTCACTACTTACAAGGTAGAAAGGTCCTTTTAATTAAGGTTTGATAGGTGGTTCAATTTATCTTTATATAATTAGACAAGTTTTTAATACATCAATACATTTCTAATTGTGTCTATATTATATTCTTGTATAATATCCAATTCTTCAATATGTTATTTTATCAACTTTTTTCATCTAATGTGATAGAAAGTATATATTTTATTTAAAAAATGCTCTGTTATGTAAGTATATAATAAAAAAATTGCTGAAAATGCTTTTAAAAATAAATAAAAATTCTTATAATTACTCATCAATTAAAATTTTAAAAAATAAAATTTTATTTTTTTTAATTAAAATTTTATTTTTGTATAAGCATTTTCATAATGAAAAACATTTATTTATATCAATTTTTATGAAATATTTTTGACAGATTAGGAGAATTGAATATTATACAGTGATATAAGAAGCATAAATAGAAATATAGAGACGTGTTAAATACTTACTTAATAAATTGAGTAATTATTTTATAATTAATTGTTTCATTAATACTCACAAAATCTCTTAAGTTTTTTTCCAGTATCAATGGCTCTTGAATAGTTGTCAAGGATTAAGATTTTATAGGTTATGATTTTGAAAGATTAATCCGGGTTTAGGTAATTTGCATGGATTTACTTGGTTTTAATGTTATTAAATTTTAGTTGTTTTTTTATGTTACTAAATTAACTAAATTTATTAAATTCAATCGACTAAAAACCCGACTCTCGAATTTTTTTTTTTTCTTTAGAAATCCTAGCATTGCCTTAACTTTGTTCCTTTTATGTTTGGAAAATTTAACATGGCTTACGGTGTTACGCCGACCATCGATATAAGTTTATTCAGGTCTTTTTTTTGTTTTTTTTTATTTTTATTCTTTTAACCTTTATTATTTTATTTATTATAATTGAGTTTTTTAATTTGTCTCGGTATAGATTCTATGATTTTATCATTATTATGAATTTCACATGTTAACTATCGGTGACATAAATTAATTCATTTTGCTGCCATTTTAATATTTCTTTTAAAGAATATATTATCTAATACGTCACCATTTAATTATTTAATATACTATTTTTGACTTCCTAATATTATAACATTTTGTTTTGGCTGAAAAACATGAAGCAGCCCTCCACTTAGCGTGTGCCAAGAAGCTACTTCTTCGCTAATATTTGGAAGTGAATTCAAAAGACGCAAGATGCACCATGATTGCTGATTGGTTGGAAATAAATCATTTAAATTACCATCATTTTACATTTCAAATTAGAGACTCGTATATCATAAAGCTTTATACGTTTTTAAACGTGTCAATCTTGTCCTAATCAAGTTCCGGAAAGAATCATTCCGCTCTTGCCTGCGCAGTTCTCTCTCTCTTTTTTAATCAGTACTCCAAAGTTTGGTTAAGTCAATAATATAATAACTTTCCAACAAATATAAAGATAACTGACCAGCTACTGCTCTATTTTATTATTAGCTGATGATTAAAAATATTGTAATAGTTGTTTTTTAAAATAAGTTTTAATATAGCATATTAAAATAATTTAAAAACATTAAAACATATTAATTTAAAATAAAATAAAAAAATTCTTTTTAAAAAAATTAAAACGCGAAAACAACAGTGTCCTAATCTTTAAAAAAACAAGAATATATCACAGCTGCATGTGCTCATCATATACAGGTTACCTTTATATATATATATATGTATGTATATTAAGTGGCTTTAGAAGATCCCAGCGTCTTCGAATTTTACTATATTCCTAGGGAGAGAAAGCTGGTTCCTTTTTTTCTACAGGAGAACAACTCTACAAAAGCCAAAAGTCAGGTATGGGTTAACATCATCTCATGAACCCCCAAGTTTTTTCAGAATTTTTATTTGAAAAAGTTGACAACACTTGCAGACATCATCCGACCTTTTATTTTCAGCACGACATAAGTGTTTGATGGCTGTCTTAGAGGATCTGTTTGGTCTTGCTGAAAATCACAGCACATAAGCTGTTTTTTTCACTTCCAATATGATACAAGTGTTTGATAAAATCAGGCGTTCTTCTTATTATTTTCGATTTTTCAAAGCATTTATAACTTGAAAACTTCAACTTTTAAAAGTAATACACCACATGATTCTTTTAAAAGCAGGATATATTGGAGTCCAACATGTTTTTTTTTTTAATTTCAAATTTTTTTATGTTTGAAAAAAAATCAAATTAATATTTTTTAATATTTTTGATATAATAATATCAAAAATCTAAAAAAAATATCAATTTAATATATTTTTATTTGAAAAGTGCTTTTCAAAAGCATTCTAAATCATATTACTGAGTTTTATTTTTATTTGACAAAACTGGTTTTAAATTCATAAATAATTACAGTCTTATTAGTCAATATATAGAAATTCCATTTGTTTCACCAAACAATCATTTAAACCAAGCTCTATTTTTTGTGTTTTATTTCATTTGACATTCATATATATATTTCTCTTTTCTTTTTATTAGATGGGATGTTTTGATTAATTGAAAAAAAATATGTTGGTTTTTTATTTGTTTTAGTTAATTTTAATATTTATTTCATGTTTTTAAATTTAGCAGCACATAAATAATAAAAATATCTAAATATTCATCAACTTCTACTAATACAACTTTCATTTTTAGTATTTGTATGTACAAAGAGCAACACATGTAATAACACCCAATACCTTATTACCAACAACAACAATAATACCGGCTCACTGTGGAAATGCCTTAAAAAAAGGCTTTTAATTAATTTTGTTATTTTCATAGTTAATATTAGATTTTGTCTTAATTTTTGGGTTTATATTATTTTTCTATTTGAATTAAAATTCTGATTATTCCTAACTTCTAAATATTCGTTTAAGACATATTTAAGAGATTGTAATTCTTATTTTGAGATGGATTATCAGAAGATAATTATTCCAATAATAAATTATGCATTGGGTTTTTTATTGTGACATTTTTACAAAAATCTTGTTTTTCTTTATTATTTAATTTCTATTTTTTAGGTTTAATTGTGATAGCTGATATCAAAACTTAGCGATTCTTGATGGTTTATTATTGCATGCTGTTGAAAAGTTATGATTAGAAAAGGTTGTGAAACAAGACATGTTTATAAGCATAATGTTCATGAATTAATGATTGAGGACTTCCAAAAGCAAGTTGCAGAATTAATCAATTGATTGGAGGATAGAGACCTAAATGATTATAAGAAGAGTAATCATAAATATGTAGATAATTTTGAAATTCTTTTTTAGAGGGGAAAGAAGCTGGGGAGGCAACCTTTTGAGTGATATGAATTTTATAGAGACTAAGGATTTCAACTTAAAATTCTTAAGTTTACATGTACCTTGTAGGTTAAGGAATTCATTGATTAGGTGTATGAAGTGTAGAGAATTTTTAAATACAATGATGTTTTGAAATAAATGAGGGTGAAACTAATCATTATTGGATTAAAGACAAGAGTTTTTTCTTGGTAGGAACAACTAAAGAACAATTAGGAGAGATAAGGAAAACAAAACATTAGTGATTGAGAAAAGATTAAGAAAATAAAAGTACATTTTCTTCCTTTTACTACTCTCAAAACCTGTACCAGAGACTATATGTTGAGGCAAGGGGGAAAGTATGTTAACAAGTATACTAATGAGTTTTATCAATTAATGATTAGAAATAATCTGTCATGAATGGAGGAACAATTGGTGACATGATACTTAAGTGGATTATGACAGTCTATACATGACATGCTTTGATAATAGTCATTATAAATTGTTTTTTAAACTTATCAGATACCTCCAGCCATACAAAAACAACAAACTAGGAGAACTAATAGAGGATTTTGGGTGGACTAAACAGGTTTTCTGTAGATTAAAATACTAGGGGTATACATACCAAAGAATAACGAATAACCAATCAATATAAATATACTCATCTTCAAACTATAAGTCAGAGTTCTAATTCTAGTTTTATATTTTTGATGTTATTAATATATTGAACAGAGACATCGTTCATTTGAGTGCTATGAGTTAGATTCAAATAAGGTTGAGGGTGAGTTGAAGATAACTTTTAAAACATAAGATGGTTTATATGAGTAGATGGTTATGATATGTAAGTTGTTCAATGCACTTAGTACCTTCATGAAATTTATACACAAGATTTTAAGAGTATTTATAGGCATATTAGTATTTTACTTTGATGACATTCTGATTTATAGCCCATTTATGAAATCACACTTAGAGCATATATGGGCTATTTATGACACTCTAAAGTGTGAACAATTATTAATAAAATATTAAGAAATGCATGTTCTTTACTAATAATATCACTTTTAAAAGATTTGTAGTATCTGTTGATGGTATGTAGGTAGATAGTCAAAGATAGACAACAATTATAGATTGAATCACTTATAAAATTATGCATGATATCAAAAGTTTCCATAAGCAAGCATATTTTTATAAGTAGTTCATCCGTAATTTTAATGCATTAATTATACCTATTATCGAGTGCCTCAAAGGTCGTCTTTTCCAATGAAAAAAAAAACATAAGCCAGCTTTTAGTAAAGCAGAAGATAATTGTAGCTCTTATACTAACCTTTCTTGACTTTGATAAGCATTTTGAGATGAATAGTAATGCCTCAAGTTTGAGAGTTAAAAGTTTCCTTGGATAAGAGGAACATCCTATGGATTTTTTAGTGAGAAGTTGATGAACTCTAAAAGAACTATTTTGTTTATGGTTTGGGGTTCTATGCCATTATTTACTCATTAAAGCATTGACACTATATAGCGAAGAAGGATTTTATACTTTTTAGATCACCCATCTCTACCTCAATAAAACAGTTCATTTGCATAAAATTCCTAGATCCATTACTTATGACCAAGATGCTAAATTTATGAGAAAATTTTGGAAAAGTTTACAAGATGAATTGGAAACTCAACTGAATTTTAGCAATGCTTACCATCCTCAAAGAGGTGGATATATAAAAGTGATAAATCACAACTTAGAGAATCTATTATAGAATCTAGCAGGAAACAATCTAAAGTAATGGGATATGACTTTAATAAAAATAGATTTTGGTTTTAACAGGTCAAGGAAAATCGTACTACGTAGTTAAGTACTTTTGAGATTGTGTGTGTACATAATTTATGAGGTTTGCTTAAGACACTTATTTCTTATATTAGACATGTGGGTGTCCACGGTGAAAACATGACAAACAATCTTTTTATAGGGTGTATGATTAGGTTAGATAAGAAATTTATGACTATACTACAAAGTACAAAACACAAGCAGATAACCATCACAAAAAAAGCTATCTGTAAAATAGGTGGCTTGGTATAGGCAATGCTTACTCGTAATAGGTTTTCTACGAGGGAGCATAACAACTTTATGAAAGGAAAATTGGTCATTATGAGGTCCTATAAGAAATGAACTACAATGCTCATCGACTTTATCTTCTTAGTCATTTGAAGATTTCTGATGTTTTCAATGTTCAATTATCTCTTCGTATGGTGGATGACAAAAAAAATTGAAGGTGAGTTCTCTCTGGCCCAAAAAGACTAATATAAAAGGTTTTGATTAATCGGATATGAATTTATTATATTTGGATCATGTGGATAGTGTAGTAGATATGTATTTGGACTGTATGGACAAGTCTAAGCCCAAAAATAGGTTTGGTAATGCCAAACAAAATATCTGATAAAAAGGCCAATAACTTAAAATTCAACTATTGGATCATATTTAAGTTTTTTAAGAAGGTTTTACATGTTTTTTTTTAAAAAGAGGCCTAGCCAAATTTGGCATGCTTCCTTTAGCATTGCTATACACTTGGAGTAAAGAAAAAAAAAAAGGAGTTGTAGAGCTTTGATCAGGCAACCACGAGATTAAAGCAAACACAATTTGAAATCAAGGATGAGTTGTTTTCAACCTGAGATGACTAATGCATGAGCTTATATTTTAGGTATTTGTTTTTTTATTTAGTTTATAAATTTTACTTTCTTTAGCTATTTCTTTTTAATTCATTTAAGAATGTAAATTTTCTTATTCAGTTTAGGCTTGACTAATATAAATAAAGTTATTTAATTTATATTTCAACCAACTTTGATAATTTAATAAAGAGGTTATTCTCTTTCTCTCTTACTAGAGATTATAGCATCTAGGATTTTTCCTATGCTATTTTCATCTAACCCTTCCTAATTTTTCTATCAATCCTTATGAATCAAGTTTGCAACGACGTCATTTCTCCTAACCTACTTCAACTTGATTAATGCAAAGGAAAGAGCATGAGGCATGGGGACAAAGGAGGGTAGGGTCAGGCCTCCTACCCTGTGAAAGCAACAAAAGAAACAGACGCCGAGAGTGCTCGCTTTTATTACCTTATCCTTTGACGCCTCCACGAATCATTATCCGTTGCGAATGATGTTTGGCCACGTTAAGAATCTGGACAAAGGTGGCGACGCAGTTTGTCTCAGAATTATTTCGGGCCGTGGATCTCAGGATTCAAAGGGAGGAGGAGGAGGGGGTGGAGTTTTTTTTTTTTTAATATGGTTGATTCCAAGGTTGGAGAAGGAGGGGGTGGAGTTTTTTTTTTTTTAATATGGTTGATAGTTATTTTCTTTTTAATATGGTTGATTCAAAGGTCAGAAGAGGAGGGGGTGGGGTATTTGTTGGGGATATATTAATGGTTGTTTTTTAAAATATTTTTTATTTAAAAATATATTAAAATATAATTTTTATTTTTTTAAAGTTATCTTTGATATTAATATATATAAAAACAATAAAAAATATTAAAAAAATTAAATTTTTATAGAACTCTATCTGGAGCAGTGTTCCCAAATTAATGGCGCATTTAGTATCAAATTGAAGTGATAGTGATAACATGGAAAAGAACAATTTGGTGTCTAATCCAAGTGAACGTTATTAATGGCCATTCAACCAAGAAAGCGTATTGAAATGTGGTTCGCCACGAGTTAAAAAATAATAATTTTAATTATTTTTTTAAAAATTATATTTTTATATTAATAAATTATTTTAATATGCTGATGTTAAGAATATATTTTTTAAATAAAAAAAAATTATTTATATATATTTTTAAATAAAAAATATTTTAAAAAGTTAATATAATTTTACCCAAACTAAAACCGATAAGAAACCATTCTAAACACGCTAAAAACCAATAAAAAAGATTACAAATTAAATGCGTTTAAGACATAAAAAATTTACAGGAGCTTCTTTTGTTGTCATTCCCAAATAACTATTTTTCATCGTGAAATTCAATTAAAAAAATAAATAAATTAGGCAACACATATCTAAACATAAATCAATCTCTGATAGAAAAAAAATTGCAAAATTTTTTAAAAAAATGCCTGGTAAATTTTACGAGACAAGTTATTAAAGTTGTAGAGAAGTGTTCGTAAATATAAGAGATATTAAAAAATTATATAACTATTAATTTTAAAATTTATAAATTAATGATTTACACGTAAACTATCTTACATCATATTATTAAAAAGAAAAAAGAAAAAAGTGTCACAGTTATAAGGGGTAAGAGCACCCATCGTGACCTTGACTCATCACTGACAAAAATATTTTGGTATACAAAGTACACACACCACCACCCTATTCACTTCTTCTACAGTGCTCACAAGTCCAGACAGAGCGAAGATCAACAGTCACCAGAACCACCTTCCCTCTCTCTGTCTCTGTCTCTCTCTCTCTCTCTCTCTCTCTCTCTCTCTCTCTTGTCCCATGTCAATTTTTCAACAAGAAAGATATATGGGTTCTTTGACATTTTGTGAATTGTGGTGGAAAATGGCTATAGGACCCACTTGCAAAAGTAGAAAATGTTGTCGTTACTAATTCGACGGACTATCACTCTACCACCCCACCCGGCCCTTTGATTTGATTCCCCCCCCCCCCCCCCCTCCTCTCTCTCTCTCTCTCTCTCAGCGCATATAAAAATTGCGAGTTTCAAGGAAGGTTAGACAGCATATAAATATAGTATATGATCAAAAATTCCGAAAAAGCTCACTCTATTGGCATTTTTTGCTCCCCCTTCAGCCTGGATTTGAGTAGGATTCAATTCAAGTACTTTTCTTTTGTTGGGTCTCTCTCTTTCTATTTTCGCTCTTTCTGTGAAATGTTATTATCTTCACTATTGCAATACTACTTTTGTTTTGTCAAAGTGAAAAGTCTGACGTGTTTTTTGTTTTAGCAGGATTGGTTGCTGTTGAAGAGATGATGGAAAGTATGGCTTTTTGTGTCATGTGATTCCTTTTTCGATGATTCTGTATTCATGGGAATTGGTTTCTGTAACTGATCGTGGATTCATCAGATTCTATTGTTTCTCCAGATTCTTAATCTGTTTCAGGTGAAGTTCTGTCTGAAACTTATGTTTTACTGTTTTAACATAGCATAGACAGCTGTGCCATGTAATCTCTGTATGATTGCAAGATGAGGTTGGAGATCTTTATCCATGAAGAATTGAAATTTCTTTTTTCTGTTGATAGTATTGATGCTGGGCGCGTTGGGGTGAGATATGAGGGACGAATGATTACATCATATATGAATTTGGCTAAAATTTGTAATCATGGAAAGTGATACTGCATTACCTATTTATTGTCATGAATTCCCATTTCTCTTGATTGGATTGACGTCCTTTTCGTTTCCTTGATCTAATTGATATCTTTTTAATCATTTGGTGAGCTTAATTATAGTTCCTCTTTAGCTTGATGCCTGCCATGCTCGGTTGAATTGCTGCCTCTGAATTTTGAAATTCGAAGGCATCTGTGAAGTATGCTCCAAGTTGCTACTACCATTTCAGACGCCTGCTCATTACAAGCCCTTTATTTACCCTGTTAAATAATATTCATTCATTCATCTCTTTGATTGATATATTCATTTTCAACCAATTGTTCTAAGAACTTGTAATAATTGTATATTGAATAATGAATGAGTTTGTTGTAAGTAATGTATCAAATACTTACGTCATTTCCTTTCTTATCCCAAATTCTTTGTGGCGCTCATGAATTATTCAAAAGACCAAAATTCACCAGCCTGCTACCGAAAAACCTATTGCTCTATGGATTGGTGGACCAATGTTCTCGAAGGTTTTAGCAGTAGAGGGCACTATCCTGGGAGATATGGAGAAGATAGGTATTGGGATGAGCCTCGCCGATCAGTGGTAATCACAGTGTTTGTACTTTTATAATTGTTCTCCTTTGCTTATGCTTGTACATGGTATGATGCTGGCCTAGTCTTTCTGGCTGGAGCTGGTTGGTTGTATAAATGTTGTGTGAAAAGATGGCATGTTGTAATCTTCTTGCAAAACTGTATACTGGCACTTTTCTTTTACAAGTTTGTTCTAATTTTTTTTCCTGAGCTAACTGTATGTCATGGACAACTCGAGGCAGGATGATTTATCAAATTTTGACAATGAAGATATCGAATGTGCTATTGCACTTTCCCTTTCCGAAGAAGATCAAAAAGGAAAAAAAGTAATTGGTAAGTTGCAAAGCTGTTAGAATTGATTAGGTTGCTACTCCCATTTTTTATTTGCAAACTTATATTGACTGTGCAACATGACTGTTGACCCAATGTTTCAAGCAGCTTTGTACAAGATATCAGATAGAAGTACCAAAATGAAGAGAAACAAAATGGTTATAGTTTAATTAGGTTCTTTTGCATACCATATTTTATTTCTATACCAGGCAATATAAGCTGAATTTGACAACAATTCATATGATGATGATTTGGTCAATTAGGCCTACAGTTTACACAAATAAAAAGATTTCATCGCAGACAACAAATCACTTTAAAGGTTTCATAAAAATTATAATATAGTCCTCGTCATCTTAAATAACCGTGACTGGTTTCATTCATAAAATTCATAGTCAGCTAAGACAGAAATATTGATCCTTTCTTATGTATATACTGATGATAAATTGTGTCAGTTATGCACCCATGCTGTTATCCAGTTCATTCTTTAATTATCAAGTAAAAAACTTTATTTCAACCAGAGGAAGATAATGAGTCGGAACAGTCAGAGGAATATTACAAGCCCCACCAGCCAGAGGAGGATGTGACAGCTCAATTGGATGAAGATGAGCAACTTGCCAAAGCTATTCAAGAAAGTTTAAGTTTGGAGTCTCCTCCTCGAGCTCAATATGACGGTGGAAATCTAGTTCCACCTTATCCATTTTCTTCTGGTTACAGGTAACTGTGGTTGTGTGGAACAGCCATTTGTCTGCATTCAAATAATGTAACATGCATTCCAATCTGATTTCAAAAGGATAAATATTTATTCCTTCTCTTAAAAGATCCTTTCAGTAAAGTGATTGTTTTGTTGTCATGGTAACCGAAGTGCAGTGACATGAGATGAAACACCATTAATTTACAGGATCAACTTGTAGAATACTATACTGTCTCTATTATGTTAGCCAGACATTTGAGCTTGCATCTTTCTATCAAAGAGACAAAATGAAGTTAGTTAAGAAAACATTGGGGGTGCTTTATATTCTTATAACATGGAATTGCATGTTAATATCTTTCAGATACGATGTCTCTTGCCTGTTCTTTAAAATTGTTTCTGTATAACACAGTTCAGAGACACCACATGGAAAATCTGATCTGATTGTTGAAAATTTATTGCTCATAGGATCTGTGCTGGGTGCAACACTGAGATTGGGCATGGGCAGTTTTTGAGTTGCATGGGCGGTGTTTGGCATCCTGATTGTTTTTGTTGCAATGCTTGCAATCTGCCAATTACTGATTATGAGGTTTAAATCTGAATCTTATTCTAGTGAATTGATAGTTTTGTCTTGAATTGATGGCAGTGATCATGAGTTCTTAACTAATGTCTTTTATTTTGGTTGAGTATCAAGAGATTGGTGTATGTTTACTAACCCTCAAATTCATTCTTGTAATAGTTTTCAATGTCTGGGAATCGTCCGTATCACAAATCTTGTTATAGGAAGCAGCATCATCCAAGATGCGATGTGTGCAACAAATTTGTAAGTTTTATATGACAGAAACACAACAATACCTTCTGCTGGTTTAGTATTGTGCTTGAACACATTTGATTGGATGAAGGCTTTGTTGAGTAGATGAACAATGAAGCTAAGCCTTTGCAAACCAGATTACGGTTGCAGTCTAACCGGACTAACTTCATAAACTCTCATTGCACCCATCTTGTTAGCCAAAGAAGAATCAGCTTTTGTTGGTAAAGTTGTTGAAGGGTGCTCTTTTTGTCAAAATTGAGCTGATGCTGCTAAATTCAGCAATCCTTTCGCTCAACTATTGGATGTGCTAGTAGTATATCCAAAATTAATAAATGATGATTAGAGAGTCACTGGAATTATCTCTGATATTCTTTCTTTTGCGACGTACGTTTTCAAACTGAGTAATCACCTATTATTTGTGCACCTCATCTAGTGAAGAAATAGCCTGATACCAGATATTTTTGTTGAAAAAAAGAATAGAGGTACGGTTGAATTTGGGTCTGTAATGTATAAAGAACAAGTGAACAAATTTTAAGGGGTCAATTTATGCCTTATTGTTTTGCTTATTTTGAGATGGAACAAAAATCATCTCGACTTCAATAATCTGGGTTGGTGTGCTAGATGCACATATTTCTTTTCCCAGGTAATGAACATTGATAGTAATATCCTAGTAATTTTGTGGTTTAGTATTCTCCAGCTGCCATTAAAACTCAATTTGCCTGTCGTATTATTTATGAGCGCATTTTGTGTTAGGTTATAAAGCTCATAGGCTGACAGATGCCTTGGCATGTTGTGTCACTGACCAACCTTGTGGGTAGTGTCATTTAACCTTGGATTTGCCATGTGGCATTGTGATACATTTTGCTGTCTGCTAAAGTAGCTGGCTACAGCATATTTTTTTATTCAAACATTTCTGGGATAATGGGATTTACAATATGATTTTTTCTCTAATTTTAATCATAGATCTACAATCAGCCAAAAAAAAAAAAAAAGAGTTAATTTACTACTATTCCATCATATTTCCTTGATCATGGTGGCCTTAAAATCTTTCTTCCCAATCCCTTTTGTACAGATTCCTACAAATTCAGCTGGGCTCATTGAGTATAGGGCTCATCCTTTCTGGCTACAAAAATACTGTCCCTCGCATGAGCGTGATATGACTCCTCGTTGCTGTAGTTGTGAGAGAATGGAGGTCAGTTGAAAGAATTTGAATCAACCTTTCTTCTGTCCTAAACCAAAGTGAAGGGAGGGGGATAAAGAAGCTTAGAAAGAAAATGTAAATTGTAGTTTTCTGAAAAATGGTTTGAATTTTATAATAATATTTTTTCCCATGCCATGCAGCCTACGGACACTAGATATATATCGCTTGATGATGGCAGGAAGCTATGTCTAGAGTGTCTAGACTCTGCAATAATGGATACTCATGAATGCCAACCTCTTTACTTTGAAATTCGAGAATTTTATGAAGGTTTAAATATGAAGGTCGAGCAGGAAATTCCTTTACTTTTGGTTGAGAGACCAGCCCTGAATGAGGCTATGGAAGGAGAAAAGAATGTAAGGCTGATGCATCGAGACCATCAATAATTAAGCCTTTTGTTTTGTTATATTTTTTTATGGTTTTATTTTCAATTTTTACATTTTCGTGGTCAGGGTCATCATCACTTACCTGAAACCAGAGGACTCTGCTTGTCGGAAGAACAAACTGTTACCACTGTAATTTCTCGCCACAAGTCCTACATAAGCTAGTGTTTGGTTTCTTAAAGGTGTCTGTTTATAGATTGAAATTGTATATTTATTTGACCCCAATTACCAGGTTTTGAGGAGGCCAAGGATTGGGGCAGGATACCGTTTCATAGACATAAGAACAGAACCTTATAGGCTAAGCCGTAGGTGTGAAGTAACTGCAATTCTCATTCTGTATGGCCTTCCCAGGTATTATCATCTATTTGTGTTGATCACTCATCAAATTCATCTATTTGTGTTGATCACTCATCAAATTCATCACCATTCATGATATTTGAGAATTTTCAAGTATGCATCCTTTACATTCCATACATGCAGGTTGTTGACGGGTTCAATTTTGGCTCATGAGATGATGCATGCTTGGCTTCGACTTAAAGGTTTGCCCATCCTATGACATACATCATGATCTTGTCCAGTATTTCCTTCATTTTCGTTTATTTACTTTCATATGGTCAGCTAAGAAGTACAAATGTTGTCTTTGACAGGTTATCCCAACCTACGTCCAGAGGTCGAAGAAGGCATATGCCAGGTCCTGGCTCATATGTGGCTGGATTCTGAGATATATTCTAGTTCGGGAGGTGAAGGTGCTTCGTCGTCGTCGTCATCCTCACCACCATCTTCTTCCACGTCATCAAAGAAAGGGCCGCGATCTGACTTTGAGAAGAAACTTGGTGCGTTTTTCAAGCACCAGATCGAGTCAGATACATCGCCAGCTTATGGAGAAGGTTTCAGGATAGGTAACCAGGCAGTGCTGAAATATGGCCTCAGGAGAACCCTTGACCATATTCAGATGACAGGAACCTTTCCTGTCTGATCTACTGATTGATAGTTATAGCAATAATTGGTATTTTCTCTCACAAATACCTCACCCCTACGATATTAAACTTACACTATCTAAAGTAAAAAACCCACAAAAAGGAATACACCAGGAGACTTCATATATAATAATATTGCTTCAGTGCAACTGCTGCAAAACTCTTAAAGGTGGGCACCACATGGATAGCATTTTATGACAAGCTATTGAATCTCTTCAAAATATTGAATATGTTAGAATGTGTATACCTCCTTTTGTTGTTTTCTTTACAACATTTCCCTACTATCCATTGTTCATTTTGAAGCAGCTTGTTTATATTAGTTACATGACTCAATCCGGCACTTTGTACAAGAAACTGAATTAAATGGTTGGTTTGTGAAATTTCCATTTTGTTAAGGGAAGGGTTTCTATTTTCTTCTCCGCATATAGTTGTCATTGTGGAACTTCTATTATACATTTTTTTTTAATCTTTACTATTTTTTATTTTATTTTATTTGGAACATGGGAATTTTTTTAAATCTTTATTCTTCTCTCATTAAAAAAAAAAAAAAACCTCTTTTTTTTATGACCTTCAACTATGATAAGGTAGGCTTTCAATGCACAACTTTTGTCTTCAAGGAGACAACCAAACATTTTGGATTTCCATTTGAAAGATTATGATATCTGCAAGAATCTATGGAGGAATTGAAGAAGCAGACATTTGCATTTTGAATCAATCATGATGATGTTTAAAGCATAGGGAGCAGAGCAGGAACCAGTTCAGGAATCAAAATCCCGTTCTTCAGGTGATGGCTTGATTCCCACACCATGAACAGATGGTGAGAATCCTTCGTCCTTACCTGAATCCACCAGGTCTGCTTATAATGTTGCTATACCTAGGATTAATCTTCAATTCTTTAATGGTGAAAATCCTAGAGTGGATATGTAAGAGCAAGAAAAATTTGAAGATGAATTTTATTTCTATTAATTAATATGTAGAGATTGCTTCTATGTATTTAGAGGGAAAGGCTGAAATTTGGTTTTAAGGATTTGTTGTAGGGAATGATGTTGGAAATTGGGAGGAGATTGTGAGTGAGATATGTAGAAGGTTTGGTAGCAGAAATGATATGGTAGAGGAGTTTTAACAAACTTGCACAGGAGAAGGATGTTGAAGATTATATAAAAAAGTTTGAAGAACTTAATCTTTAATGATTTTGATGCTAATCCTTACTTATCAAAGGCATATTTCATCTCAAGTTTTATAAGTGGACTCAAAGAGCTTAAAATCTTGAAAACTACTTTAAATCAAGTCTTTGATGAAGCTAAATGGCAGGAAGAGTATTTTTTCCATGGCTAGAAAGAGTAAGTTTGTTTCGGGTATGGGAGATGAATGCAATGAAAGCGCGGGAAGAGGGAAATGATGTGTTTAGTGAGATGGTGACTCAGTTGATTCTGGTATGGGGGCGGGGGTGATATTGTTTGATTTTGTTAAGATGAATCCTTCTTTTAAGAAAGAAGGAAGAATGATTGAGTTGAAGGGCATTTCTGATCAGGTGAAATTACTATTGATGTCAGTAGATAAGGTTTCCAAGAACCTTACAGGCAAGATTTGTATATTTTGAGCTCAAATTTTCTTAATCACAAGCCATGAGGAGTCTGTTACCAAAAGCCTATCATCATCATGAGATTTGTGCTTTGTTAGCTAAATAAATTGATGTGTTTGCTAAACATGCTCAGCTGCCTCCGGCTAGGAAACATGACCATGGAATTCATTTGTTATCAGATGCCAAACCTGTGAGTGCAAGACCATATAGTCTTGAAGGATGAGATTGAGAGGTTGGCGGCAAATGTAGCGTTTGAGAATGCAGTCGAAACCACATGTTAAAGAATAATATAAATCATATCTTGAGATCTCATTAAATAACTTAAGTTATTGGGTATAATTGGTTCTTTGACATGATATTATAGAGTTTTGATGATTAAACAATTATGAGTTCGAATTTCATCACCCTATTTATTTAATAAAAAAATAAGTACAAGTTAGTATAAGTATGTGCAAGTTTCAAATCTAATAAATTTTTATTTAAGGGGATGTATTAGAGAATAATTTTAATCATATATTAAAAAATGGTAGGACAGAACCTGTGAGAAATTTCCAAAACTGAACCATCACCTAAAGTTATTTTGTCTGTGCCATCATACCGAGAGTGCTCACTTTTATTTCCTAATTCTTTGACGCATCCACGAATCATTATCTGTTGCGAATGATGTTTGGCCACCTTAAGAATCTCGACAAAGTGGTGATGAATTGCGATTTTTTAGAGTTTGTCTTTGAATAATTTCGAGCTGTGGGGTTTTTTTTATTTTAATATAACGGTGGTTTTTAAAATAATTTTTAGTATCAGCACATTAAAATAATTTAAAAATATTAAAAAAAATATTAATTTAAAGACAAACTGTGACACAAATGTCCTCCAAATCCTTCTATTGAAGATAGAAAGCACAGTTTCACGTAATGAATCTGAGTTTGAAGCTAGCTCAAGGATTTTAAAAAAAAATCAGCACTGAGTTGAGAATAGCATAGTCATTCATAACGTAATTTTAAACATACTATTCTCATATGAGAAGGGGAAAAAAACATAAGGGGCACGTTGTCAATTTCTTTCTTTCTTTCTTTCTTATCACTTGAAACGGAGAGCATCCATGTCACTGAAATTCACACCCAACATTCATGATGATTTTGGTGTGTTTGTGGTATACTCACTGTCACTCGGAGAGATGTATTAAAATATAATTTTTATTTTTTTAAAATTATTTTTGATATTAATATATAAAAACAATAAAAAATATAAAAAAAATTAAATTTTTATAGAACTCTATCTGGAGCAGTGTTCCCAAATTAATGGCGCATTTAGTATCAAATTGAAGTGATAGTGATAACAAGGAAAAGAACAATTTGGTGTCTAATCCAAGTGAACGTTATTAATGGTCATTCAACGAAGGAAGTGTATTGAAATGTGGTTGGCCACTTGTTAAAAAATAATAATTTTAATTATTTTTTTAAATTATATTTTTATATTTATAAATTATTTTTGACATGCTGAGGTTAAGAATACATTTTTTAAATAAAAAATATTATTTATATATATTTTTAAATAAAAAATACTTTACAAAATTAATACAATCCTACCAGACTAAAACCGATAAGAAACCATTCTAAACACACTAAAAACCGATAAGAAAGACTACAAATGAAATACGTTTAAGACATTTTAAATTTGCAGGAGCTCCTTTTGTTGTCATTCCCAAACAACTATTTTTCATCGTGAAATTCAATAATAAAAAAATAAATCTAAGCAACATATATCTAAACATAAATCAATCTTCCATAAAAAAAAATATTTGCAAAATTTGAAAAAAAAACATGGCTGGTAAATTTTATGAGGCAAGCTATTAATGTTATAGAGAAGTGTCATCGTTTCACACACATCATAACTATTGAAAATTTATATAATTATTAATATTAATAACTATAAAATTAGTCGAGTACACATAAACTAACATATATCCATAGTTTCTTTTAAAAAAAAAAGAATAGTGTCACAGTTAGAGCATTTCCAACCAGAAAGCCAAATGAAAAGTTAAATTTAAAAACGTGTACTAACATTTCTTTTTTAACAACTCCAACGCAGTAGGTAAAAGGATAGCCAAAATGGCTATTCAATATGTGAAAAGATATTTCTACATGTTTATGTAGAAATAGCTAAAATAAAGTTATCGTTGCCAATGACTATTTTTATAGTCGTTGGTCAACAGTTTTTTCTTTTCTTTAAAAGCAGAAGGAAAGAAACTTGTTTTTTTTTTTAAAAAAAAAATCTTGTATTGTGCCTCACCCTTCTCTCAAATTTAGAAAAATAAGAATCAATTATTCTCTAGTTAATTAATAACATCAGTTGTGTTAATTAGCTGAAATTAAAAGGTATGTTTGTTTAAAAGCTTTTTCTATTTTTTCTTTAGTATCTCTTAATTTTGTAGATCTTTTGTTGTTAATTTGATATTTGTGATGATTTTTATTTATTTGTTATTTTATGTTTTTGATATGGGTTAAGGAAAACAATTTTCTATTTATGTTGTTATCTTTGACAAAATTAAGAGGAAGTAATAATGGTAGTTGATATTGATAAAAATATAGAGTGACATATTTAAAATTTATTTTTGATTATCTATTTTAATTTGAGGTTAATTATATTTTGTCTTGTTGAAAATACAATTAAACCAGTATATCAATTCTCTTTTAGTTCCAAAAAATAGTCAAATTGTATTGTTAGAACAAATAGGATGCATTGCTTATTATTAATTCACATGTATGTAAACTACGAAATTGCTAAACATTGAATGTGCACTCCTTTTACACTTTCTTATAAGGTTTTAACTTGAGTTTTTTTTTTAATATAGGTGGATTCAAATTTTCCAAGCTATTTCATCAACTTTCTTATGAGTGAGTCAGAAGATATTCTCTTTTAACTAAGTGATTCTAATCAATTAATTGATAACTTAACATACTCGAATTTAAATGTCCATACAATAAAAAAATCACAAAGAAGTAAAAACTTCTCACTAGCGGAAGATTGTTTACTTGTCTCTACATGGCTAAATACAAGCAAAGATCCAATTACAGGAGTTGAACAACAAACAAAACAGTTCTGAACTCGAGTACATGCTTACTTTGTATAGAATGGAGGAAACTTGAATAATCGTTCCCAAATAAGCATCTCAAGTAGATGACAAGAAATAAATAAAGAAGTCGGTAAATTTGTTGGATTTGTTACTCAAATTGAAAATCGTCAGCAAAGTGGAATGACCGAAGAATCAAGGGTAATTTTAATATTCATTTTCATGTTAAATTGTTTAACATATATTTTAACATTATTTAATTTCTCTAATTTTTTACTTACCAGATTAATGATGCTCGACAAATGTATGCTTCTTACTTTGACAAATGATTTCAACTAGAATATTGTTGAGTTATCTTAAGAAAAGAACCCAAATAGCAATTTGAGCGTGCAAGTCAACATCAAAGGTCAAATAAGAAACAAAAAAGTCATGTCAATGCAAGTTCAATTTCATCAGCTCCATCTACCCCTGATTTTGTAGTTTAGAAGAAGACAGTGAATCGTTGATTTATCAAGATAGATCAATTGGTCACAAGGTTGCAAAGGAACGACTTAAACATAAACAAGGAAAAGATAAAGTTGGGGAGACAACTGTAACAAATCTCTTACAGCAATTCAGGGATACTATAGTTGAAATTGAGGATTACAAGAAACAAGACAAAAATATTATGTTAGAGCAACAAGCTATGATGATTCAACAAAGTCAAGAGAAACAAGAAGTGGACATGATTGAGAAAGAAGAACAAATTATGAAAATTGATATTTCTAATTTGGTTCCAATTTCTGCAGCGTATTTTCAAAATAAAAAGTTAGAAATTATGCAAAAGAGGGGTTTTAATTTTTAATTAACTAGATTTATTTATTGTTTAACGTAATGTATTTTTAATTAAATATTTAGAAATTTCTTGGTTATTTTAAATATATTGTTATAAAAGTGGTATCAATTCATAATACTTTTTTGAAGTTCTTCTAACACTTAACAACAATAAGTAGGATTAATTAACTTAAAAGATAACAACCATAATGAAAAAAAAAACATAAAAAACTTGAAAATTATGATGACATAAGAAGTTCAAAGCTAATGATTATACTCGTTACCATATTGTTCCTATAAATGTTCAACCAAATCTTCTTGTAGTTGAAATCTAGTTGTTGTATCCCTAATTCGATTATGAGTTTGAAGAAAATTATATAGTTCTGGTATTTCACCATGTGACACTGATATAAAGGAATTGACTTCACGTTCATGGTCAAATCCAATGTTCATTGCTTCTTCATCCTCAATAATCATATTATGCACTATTATGCAAGCTTTCATAATATTTGCAAGCATTTCTTTATCCCAGTATCGAACAAGTCCACGTACAATTGCAAAACGAGATTGGAGCACCTCAAATGCCGACTCCACATCCTTTCTTGCAGACTCTTGCTTACTTGCAAAATATTTTCTCTTTGCTCCTAATAGCCTTGGGATTGTCTTAACAAAAGTTGATCAATTAGGATAAATCTTGTCTGCTAAATAGTATCCCATTGTATATTCATGCCCATTAATTGTATAATTGACAGGAGCAGTACGACCTTCAGCAAGTGCAGCGAAGATAGGTGACCGATCAAGAACATTAATATTATTTAATGATCTAGGCATTCCAAAAAATGCATGCCATATCCAAAGATCTTGTGAAGCCACCACCTCTAGAATTATAATTGGTTCCCAACAATGACCAGTATACATCCCATGCCATGCAATTGGGCATTTCTCCCATTTCCAATGCATACAGTCAATGATCCCTAACATCCTTGAAAATCCACGCTGCTCTCTAATTGATAATAATCGACAAATATCGGCCTCGTTTGGTGCCCTTATATACCAATCACCAAAAACTTCTATGATTGCTTTGATGAAAGCTCTAAGACTTTCTATAACAGTACTTTCTCCAATTTGAAGATATTCATCAGTAAGATCTACAGGAATACCATATGCAAGTATTCTGTGAGCTGCAGTTATCTTTTGAAGGCAAGATAAATCAAGAACACCGAGAGCATCTGTCCTTTGTTTGAAATATGAATTATGAGCTTCCACTGCATTTGCGATCCAAAGAAAAAGACGACGACTCATCCTAAATCTTCTTCGAAATTAAGTTTCAGTGAATTTAGGATTTTCAGCAAAATAATCATTATATAACCTTAATTCACCTTCCTTTCTATTACGATTGACAATATTGTGACCAAGAATAGAGCCACGATATCTTGTTCTCCGCCCTTGATTATTCGATTCTTCTTCAGCAACCACAGCGGTAACAACTTAAAAAGCGAACACAGGAGTGTCATCATCAAAATCAAAACAATCATAAAAATTAAAATTAGAATGATTCATGATGAATTTTAATGAAATATATTTTTGATTGGAGAGAAAAAAAATGGAATGATGAGAAAAAATGTTAAGGTATATGAAAATATTTATAGATGAATTATTTTTTCAAATTTTGAAATCTTAAAATATTGACAGTTATTTTTTAAAAATTTGAAATTTTAAAGTTTAAAATGTTGGCGGTTATTTTTTCAAAATTTGAAATTTTAAAATTTAAAATGGTTGCGGTCATTTTTTCAAAGCATGATTTTTTTTTAAAATTTGAAAATCAAAATTTAAAATATTGACGGTTTTTTTTTCAAAGTTTAAATTTGAATTTACTTTTAAAAAATTAAATTTTTAACAGTAACATGTAAAACTGAAAATTAAAAATATTTATATAAATAAATTTTAAGTTTAATTTTAAATTATATCTTTTAACTTTAATATTACTTCAATAATTTTATATTACTTTTATAAATTACTTATATAATTAATAATATCATAATTATATTATATATAAAATATCTAAATTAGTTATATAATTATATTAAAATTAATTTAATATAAAATATAATTAATTTTTTAAAATAGTTTTTTATCATTTTAATGTATATAATTAAAAAATTATATTTATATTATTTAAAAATTTATTTTATTAATTTAAATTTTTAATTTAATATTTTACATTGGAGATTTTAAGAGCACCCACCATGACCTTGACTCATCACTGACAAAAATATTTTGGTATACAAAGTACACACACCGCCACCCTATTCACTTCTTCTACAGTTCTCACAAAGTCCATACAGAGCGAAGATCAACAATTACCAGAACCACCTTCCTTCTCTCTGTCTCTGTTTCTCTCTCTTGTCCCATGTCAATTTTTCAACAAGAAAGATATATGGGTTCTTTGACATTTTGTGAATTGTGGTGGAAAATGGCTATAGGACCCACTTGCAAAAGTAGAAAATGTTGTCGTTTTTTTTTAAATGTTGTCGTTAATAATTCTACGGACTACACCACCCCACCCGGCCCTTTGATTTGATTTCCCGTCTCTCTCTCTCTCTCTCTCAGCGCATATAAAAATTGCGAGTTTCAAGGAAGGTTAGACAGCATATAACTATAGTATATGATCAAAAATTCCGAAAAAGCTCACTCTATTGGCATTTTTTGCTCCCCCTTCAGCCTGGATTTGAGTAGGATTCAATTCAAGTACTTTTCTTTTTTTGGGTCTCTCTCTTTCTATTTTCGCTCTTTCTGTGAAATGTTATTATCTTCACTATTGCAAAACTACTTTTGTTTTGTCAAAGTGAAAAGTCTGACGTGTTTTTTGTTTTTGCAGGATTGGTTGCTGTTGAAGAGATGATGGAAAGTATGGCTTTTAGTGTCATGTGATTCCTTTTTCGATGATTCTGTATTCATGGGAATTGGTTTCTGTAACTGATCTTGGATTCATCAGATTCTATTGTTTCTCCAGATTCTTAATCTGTTTCAGGTGAAGTTCTGTCTGAAACTTATGTTTTACTGTTTTAACATAGCATAGACAGCTGTGCCATGTAATCTCTGTATGATTGCAAGATGAGGTTGGAGATCTTTATCCATGAAGAATTGAAATTTCTTTTTTCTGTTGATAGTATTGATGCTGGGCGCGTTGGGGTGAGATATGAGGGACGAATGATTACATCATATATGAATTTGGCTAAAATTTGTAATCATGGAGAGTGATACTGCATTACCTATTTATTGTCATGAATTCCCATTTCTCATGATTGGATGGAGGTCCTTTTCGTTTCCTTGATCTAATTGATATCTTTTTAATCATTTGGTGAGCTTAATTATAGTTCCTTTTTAGCTTGATGCCTGCCATGCTCGGTTGAATTGCTGCCTCTGAATTTTGAAATTCAAAGGCATCTGTGAAGTATGCTCCAAGTTGCTACTACCATTTCAGACGCCTGCTCATTACAAGCCCTTTATTTACCCTGTTAAATAATATTCATTCATTCATCTCTTTGATTGATATATTCATTTTCAACCAATTGTTCTAAGAACTTGTAATAATTGTATATTGAATAATGAATGAGTTTGTCGTAAGTAATGATTTAAATACTTACCTCATTTCCTTTCTTATCCCAAATTCTTTGTGGCGCCCATGAATTATTCAAAAGACCAAAATTCACCAGCCTGCTACCGAGAAACCTATTGCACTATGGATTGGTGGACCAATGTTCTCGAAGGTTCTAGCAGTAGAGGGCACTATCCTGGGAGACATGGAGAAGATAGGTATTGGGATGAGCCTCGCCGATCAGTGGTAATCACAGTCTTTATACTTTTATAATTGTTCTCCTTTGCTCATGCTTGTCCATGGTATGATGCTAGCCTAGTCTTTCTGGCTGGAGCTGGTTGGTTGTATAAATGTTGTGTGAAAAGATGGGATGTTGTAATCTTCTTGCAAAACTATATACTGGCACTTTTCTCTTAAAAGTTTGTTCTAATTTTTTTTCCTGAGCTAACTGTTTGTCATGGACAACTCGAGGGCAGGATGATTTATTGAATTTTGACAATGAAGAAATCGAATATGCTATTGCACTTTCCCTTTCCGAAGAAGATCAAAAAGGAAAAAAAGTAATTGGTGAGTTGCAAAGCTGTTAGAATTGATTAGGTTGTTACTCCCATTTTTTTTTGAAAACTTATATTGACTGTGCAACATGACTGCTGACCCAATGTTTCAAGCAGAGCTTTGTACAAGATATCTACGGAGAGTTGTTAAATTCTGACTTCTCACTTTATTTCATAATGAATTCTTGAATATATACAGCATCTACATATCTATATTAGGACAACTATTAACTACACATAAATAGGTATTATTGCTAGGTTCTGATTTATAGGAAAAGATATCTGACTTTCTGTTTTTACTCCCTACAAATCAGCTTCAAATCTGCCTTAATTACTTCAAAATCTTCAACACTCCCCCTCAAGCTGGATGGAAGAGAACTGTCATTCCCAGCTTGTCCAAGGTGTTTTTGAACACAGGATTCTGAACACCTTTAGTAAGTATATCAGCAAGTTGTTCCCCGGTAGGCACATAAGGAGTGCATATCAATCCACTCTCTAACTTTTCTTTGATGAAATGTCTGTCTACCTCCACATGTTTAGTTCTATCATGTTGTACTGGATTGTGTGCTATTGTAATGGCAGACTTATTATCACAGTACAACTTCATTGGTTCATCCCTCTTGATTCTTAAAATCTTCTAGGATAATCTTCATCCATAGTAACTCACAAATTCCAAGGGCCATTGATCTGAATTCTGCTTCTGCACTTGATCTTGACACAATACTCTGTTTTTTGCTTCTCCATGTCACAAGATTTCCTCCCAGTAGAGTACAATATCCTGATGTTGATCTTCTATCTGTTAATGCACCAGCATAATCTGCATCTCTATAGCATTCAAGGTTCAAATTCCCATGATTTTTATACAAAATTCCTTTTCCAGGAGTAGACTTCAAGTATCTGAGGAGTCTATACACTGCCTGGAGATGTGAATCTTTCGGGTTGTGCATAAATTGACTCACCACACTCACGACATAAGCAATGTCTGGACGAGTGAGCTAAATAGATCAACTTACCAACTAACCTTTGGTATTGACCCTTGTCAGTTGTGGCTCCTTCCTCATCATTCTCAAGTCTGTGCTTTAGATCAATAGGTGTTTCACATGGTCTGCAATCAACCATTCCTGTTTCCTTTAGAAGGTCAAGAATATACTTCTGTTGAGAGACAAAAATTCCCTTTTCTGAATGCGCCACTTCTATGCCAATAAAGTATTTCAACTTCCCCAATTCCTTGATTTCAAATTCTGCTGAAAGTCACTTTCTCAACTTATCTCTTTCCACAAAGTCATCACCTGTTATTATAATGTCATCAACATAATCAATCAGAATAGTAACTCCCCCTGAAATGGAGTGTTTGATAAACAAAGTATGATCTCCTTGGCTTTGTTGATATCCCATAAAAACCATGGCTTTGGTGAACCTTTAAAACCAGGCTCTAGGAGACTATTTTAAGCCATAAAGTGCCTTCTTTAGTCTGCAGACCTGGTTGGGAAGAAGGGAGTGACTGAATCCTGGTGGTGGATCCATATAAACTTCTTCTTCCAACTCTCCATGTAAGAAGGCATTCTTAACATCATATTGCTGCATACACCATCCAAGATTAGCAGATAAAGAAAACAGAATTCGAATGGTATTCATCTTGGCAACTGGAGCAAATGTCTCTTGATAGTCTATCCCAAATGTTTGTGTAAATCCTTTTGCAACTAGCCTGACTTTATACCTTTCTAGGCTGCCATGAGCTTTATATTTCAGGGCATAAACCCACTTACACCCTACTGTTTTCTTCTCTTTTGGTAACTCAACTATTTCCCATGTTTGATTCCTCTCTAGTGCATTCATCTCCTCTCATGGCAGTTTTCCAATTCTTATTTCTTAGAGCCTCATTTAAGGTTTTTGGGATAGGTATGGTGTTTATTTTTTAGAGAGGCTTTGTGTGATGGTGAGAACTTTTGAAATGACATAAATTAGCTATAGGATATAAGGGATTCTTAGTGCATTCTCTTCTTCCTTGTCTAATAGCAATTGGCTGATCAAGGTCAGGAATAGGTAGAGATGAATGAGAAAGTTCATTACCTTGCTCTGGTTCGGATTCTTGGGCTTGCAAGAGAGTCAAATCAGGCTGTATCCTTCTTTAATATACCTGAATAGGTCTGTCAGCAGTAGTTTCTCCCTGCAAAGTAATATTTGGAGACTCACAGGATGGTGAAATGGGAGATGATTGCTGCCTAGATGGGATTTGGAATGAAAAAATGTTAGTCATTGTTAGTCTTATCTTCTATGTTGTTTTCCTCACCCTGAAGAGAAGATTTGTTGAAGAAAGACTGATTTTCATTAAAACTTACATCCTTTGACACAAGAAATCTATTTGAAGATGGATGATAACATTTGTAAACTTTTTGTGTTATGGAATATCCTATGAAAACACACTTAAGAGCTCTAGCATCAAGTTTGCCTCATTGATGTTTATGAATGTGAACATAGGTGACACACCCAAAGATCCTTTGAGGAATTTTAGAATAAAAATTATTCTTTAGAAAGAATTCTGATAGTTTAAAGGACTTTTGAAACTACTAACTCTTGAAGGTATTCGATTTATCAAATACGTAGAGGTTAAAACTGCTTCTCCCCAATAATTTTTTGGAACTTGATGTTGGAAAAGTTAGAGCTCGAGTAGTCTCAAGGAGATGTCTATTTTTTCTTTCTGCCAACCCATTTTGTTGGGGAGTATTAACACAAGATTGATGAATAATCCCTTCTTTTTCAAAGTATGGTGATAAAATCTGATTAAAGTAGTCCCTAGCATTTTCAGTTCTAAAACCCTTAATGCTAACCCCAAATTGATTCCTTATCATATTTGTAAAGTTTGGAAGGATATGACTCACATCAGATTTTCTTTTAAGAAGGTAAACCCAAGTCATTCGGGTGCAATCATCAATAAATGTTACAAAACCTTTTGCTCCTGAAATATTAGGAATGTTATATGGACCCCATATATCCGAGTGAATTATTTTAAATGGAGACACAGATCTTGAATCACTTGTAGGAAAAGGCACTCTATGGTGCTTTGCAAATTCACAGATTTCACAATGAAATTGTTCAACATCAAGATTTTTAAATAAAGATGGAAACATGTTCCTAAGAGTCTTAAATGATAGATGTCCTAAACGACGATGATGATTCCAAACATCAGTTTTATTAGAATTAACTGAAATGAATGATAGAGAAGGGGAGTTACTACTGCTGCCTTGCACACCAAGCATGTATTGCCACATCCTTGACTCTAGCTTGCCTAATCGTCCTCCCCGTAGCTAGGTCCTAAAATATGCAGTGATCAAGGAAGAAAGTTACACTACAATTTATGTCTTTAATTAGTTTTCGGATAGACAACCAATTTGCAGTAAGATTAGGAACATGCAATACTCTTTTAAGAGTAAATACAGGATTAAGAGGGATTGTTCCCTGGCCTGCAACTGTGGTTAGAGATCCATCAGCAACTGTGATTTTCTTACTGTTAGGACATGGTTGATATGATGTGAAGGCACCTGCGAATAAGTCATATGGTCTGTTGCACCTGAGTCAATGACCCAGATGCTGGATTGGTTCTTGTTTGAGGCACTAAAGACATGAGAAATTGGAATTTTACCATTTTGAGCAAGAGAGCATGATCCAGATGGTTTCTCCATTGTGTTGAGTAAGGTTCTTGGGCGTTCAATCTCCTCTTTGTTGAATCCTCTCACCTCTAGGGTGCTGGACTCATGTGCTGCCTCTTTTGAATTTGTTAAGTATGCATGTCCTCTTGAATGGTTCCATTTGTATCCTCCATTACGCCCTATTCTTAGTGGTTTTCCATGGAGTTTCTAGCAGGTCTTCTTTGCATGACCTGTTTTCTTGCAATAGTTACAAAACAGATCATTATTAAAGAATTTTCTCCCTTCAGTCTTCACCACTTCTGCACCATTCATGGCATCACTTAGGTTTCTGCTAGCATCACTTAGGTTTCTACTATTAGTTATCATCATAGCAGAACCTTCAGTATTTGGGACCTCAAGCATCACAGTTCTCCTTCCTTCTTCAGCCCTTATTACTGAAAATACCTTATTGAGTGAGGGCAGAGATTCCTTTCCAAGTATTTGGACTCGCATTTGATCAAATTTTATGTTGAGTCCTGTAAGAAATTCAAAGATCCTTTCTCTTTCTACATAATCCTTTAAAATCACAGCATCATCACTACACTGCATCTTAAAATCCTGATAATAGTTCAATTCCAACCAGAAACTTTTCATAGTATTGTAATATTCAATAATCATCATATTACCTTGTTTGGTCATTGAAAGCTTCGTTTTAATTTCATAGATTAACGCAACATCCTTCACTTTAGAGTAGGTCTGTCGCACTGCATCCCATATGTCTTTTGCTGTAACCAGAAACATATAAGGCCCACAAACTTCTGGCATAATAGAGTTCCATAGCCATGACATAATCATGGAGTCTTCTTCATCCCAGAGTGTAAACTTTGGGTCTTCTGGACTAGGAGGATTGTCCATCAAATGATTAATCTTTCCCTTTCCTTTGAGAAAGGTTTTACTATCTGTGACCACTTTAGATAGTTTCTTCCATTCACTCTATAGGATGACTGTAAACTTTGAAATTCCCCTGATATTTGGGTTTCTTTTGTAGTGTTTTCAGACATGTTTTTTCAGATCTAGACAGGTCTGCTAGAGCAAGTGACTAGAATTGTCAGGACAGATGGAAATGGGAGAGGAGGAATCCCAGATTTAGACTCTGATATAGAGAGATAGGCTAAAAAAATTATAGGCTTGGTTTAGGCTTTGATACCATATGGAGAGTTTTTAAATTCTGACTTCTCACTTTATTTATAGTGAATTCTTAAATATATACAACATCTACATATCTATATTAGGACAGCTATTAACTACACATAAATAGGTATTATTGCTAGGTTCTGATTTATAGGAAAAGATATCTGACTTTCTATTTTTACTCCCTACAAATCAGCTTCAAATCTGTTTTATTTACTTCAGAATCTTCAACAATATCAGATAGAAGTACCAAAATGAAGAGAAACAAAATGGTTATAGTTTAATTAGGTTCTTTTGCATACCATATTTTATTTCTATACAAGGCAATATAAGCTGAATTTGATAACTATTCATATGATGATGTTTTGGTCAATTACGCCTACAGTTTACACAAATAAAAAGATTTCATCGCAGACAACAAATCACTTTAAAGGTTTCATAAAAATGATAATATAGTCCTTGTCATCTTAAATAACCGTGACTGGTTTCATTCATAAAATTCATAGTCAGCGAAGACAGAAATATTGATCCTTTCTTATGTATATACTGATGATAGATTGTGTCAGTTATGCACCCATGCTGTTATCCAGTTCATTCTTTAATTATCAAGTAAAAAACTTTATTTCAACCAGAGGAAGATAATGAGTCTGAACAGTCAGAGGAATATTACAAGCCCCACCAGCCAGAGGAGGATGTGACAGCTCAATTGGAAGAAGATGAGCAACTTGCCAAAACAATTCAAGAAAGTTTAAGTTTGGAGTCTCCTCCTCGAGCTCGATATGACGGTGGAAATCTAGTTCCACCTTATCCATTTTCATCTGGTTACAGGTAACTGTGGTTGTGTGGAACAGCCATTTGTCTGCATTCAAATAATGTAACATGCATTCCAATCAGATTTCAAAAGGATAAATATTTATTCCTTCTCTTAAAAGATCCTTTCAGTAAAGTGATTGTTTTGTTGTCATGGTAACCGAAGTGCAGTGACATGAGATGAAACACACCATTAATTTACAGGATCAACTTGTAGAATATTATGTTGTCTCTATTATGTTAGCCAGACATTTGAGCTTGCATCTTTCTATCAAAGAGACAAAATGAAATTAGTTAAGAAAACATTGGGGGTGCTTTATATTCTTGGAACATGGAATTGCATGTTGATATCTTTCAGATACGATGTCTCTTGCCTGTTCTTTAAAATTGTTTCTGCATATCACAGTTCAGAGACACCACATGGAAAATCTGATCTGATTGTTGAAAATTTATTGCTCATAGGATCTGTGCTGGGTGCAACACTGAGATTGGGCATGGACAGTTTTTGAGTTGCATGGGCGGTGTTTGGCATCCTGATTGTTTTTGTTGCAATGCTTGCAATCTGCCAATTACTGATTATGAGGTTTAAATCTGAATCTTATTCTAGTGAATTGATAGTTTTGTCTGGAATTGATGGCAGTGATCATGAGTTCTTAACTAATGTCTTTTATTTTGGTTGAGTATCAAGAGATTGGTGTATGTTTACTAACCCTCAAATTCATTCTTGTAATAGTTTTCAGTGTCTGGGAATCGTCGGTATCATGAATCTTGTTATAGAAAGAAGGATCATCCAAGATGCGATGTCTGCAACAAATTTGTAAGTTTTTATATGACAGAAACACGACAATACCTTCTGCTGGTTTAGTATTGTGCTTGAATACATTTGATTGGATGAGGGCTTTGTTGAGTAGATGAACAATGAAGCTAAGCCATTGCAAACCAGATTACGGTTGCAATCTAACCGGACTAACTTCATAAACTCTCATTGCACCCATCTTGTTTGCCAAAGAAGAATCAGCTTTTGTTGGTAAAGTTGTTGAAGGGTGCCCTTTTTGTCAAAATTGAGCTGATGCTGCTAAATTCAGCAATCCTTTCGCTCAACTATTGGATGTGCTAGTAGTATATCCAAAATAAATAAATGATGATTAGAGAGTCACTGGAATTATCTCTGATATTCTTTCTTTTGCTACGTACGTTTTCAAACTGAGTAATCACCTATTATTTGTGCACCTCATCTAGTGAAGAAATAGCCTGATACCAGATATTTTTGTTGAAAAAAAGAATAGAGGTACGGTTGAATTTGGGTCTGTAATGTATAAAGAACAAGTGAACAAATTTTAAGGGGTCAATTTATGCCTTATTGTTTTGCTTATTTTGAGATGGAACAAAAATCATCTCGACTTCAATAATCTGGGTTGGTGTGCTAGATGCACACATTTCTTTTCCCAGGTAATGAACATTGATAGTAATATCCTAGTAATTTTGTGGTTTAGTATTCTCCAGCTGCCATTAAAACTCAATTTGCCTGTCGTATTATTTATGAACGCATTTTGTGTTAGGTTATAAAGCTCATAGGCTGACAGTGGCCTTGGCATGTTGTGTCACTGACCAACCTTGTGGGTAGTGTCATTTAACCTTGGATTTGCCATGTGGCATTGTGATACATTTTGCTGTCTGCTAAAGTAGCTGGCTACAGCATATTTTTTTATTCAAACATTTCTGGGATAATGGGATTTACAATATGATTTTTTCTCTACTTTTAATCATAGATCTACAATCAGCCAAAAAAAAAAGAGTTAATTAACTACTATTCCATCATATTTCCTTGATTCATGGTGACCATAAAATCTTTCTTCCCATTCCCTTTTGTACAGATTCCTACAAATTCAGCCGGGCTCATTGAGTTTAGGGCTCATCCTTTCTTGCTACAAAAATACTGTCCCTCACATCAGCGTGATAGGACTCCTCGTTGCTGTAGTTGTGAGAGAATGGAGGTCAGTTGAAAGAATTTGAATCAACCTTTCTGCTGTCCAAAACCAAAGTGAAGGGAGGGGGATAAAGAAGCTTAGAAAGAAAATGTAAATTGTAGTTTTCTGAAAAATAGTTTGAATTTTATAATAATATTTTTTTCCCATGCCATGCAGCCTAGGGACACTAGATATATATCGCTTGATGATGGCCGGAAGCTATGTCTAGAGTGTCTAGACTCTGCAATAATGGATACTCATGAATGCCAACCTCTTTACTTTGAAATTCGAAAATTTTATGAAGGTTTAAATATGAAGGTCGAGCAGGAAATTCCCTTACTTTTGGTTGAGAGACCAGCCCTGAATGAGGCTATGGAAGGAGAAAAGAATGTAAGGCTGATGCATCGAGACCATCAATAAGTAAGCCTTTTGTTTTGTTATATTTTTTTATGGTTTTATTTTCAATTTTTACATTTTCATGGTCAGGGTCATCATCACTTACCTGAAACCAGAGGACTCTGCTTGTCGGAAGAACAAACTGTTCCCACTGTAATTTCTCGTCACAAGTCATACATAAGCTAGTGTTTGGTTTCTTAAAGGTGTCTGTTTATAGATTGAAATTGTATATTTATTTGACCCCAATTACCAGGTTTGGAGGTGGCCAAGGAATGGGGCAGGAAACCGTTTCATAGACATAAGAATAGAACTTTCTAGGCTAAGCCGTAGGTGTGAAGTAGCTGCAATTCTCATTCTGTATGGCCTTCCCAGGTATTATCATCTATTTGTGTTGATCACTCATCAAATTCATCATCATTCATGATATTTGAGAATTTTCAAGTATGCATCCTTTACATTCCATACATGCAGGTTGTTGACGGGTTCAATTTTGGCTCATGAGATGATGCATGCCTGGCTTCGACTTAAAGGTTTGCCCATCCTATGACATACATCATGATCTTGTCCAGTATTTCCTTCGTTTTCGGTTATTTACTTTCATATGGTCAGGTAAGAAGTACAAATGTTGTTTTTGACAGGTTATCCCAACCTACGTCCAGAGGTCGAAGAAGGCATATGCCAGGTCCTGGCTCATATGTGGCTAGATTCTGAGATATATTCTAGTTCGGGAGGTGAAGGTGCTTCGTCGTCGTCGTCATCCTCACCACCATCTTCTTCCACGTCATCAAAGAAAGGGCCGCGATCTGACTTTGAGAAGAAGCTTGGTGAGTTTTTCAAGCACCAGATCGAGTCAGATACATCGCCAGATTATGGAGAAGGTTTCATGATAGGTAACCAGGCAGTGCTGAAACATGGCCTCAGGAGAACCCTTGACCACATTCAGATGACAGGAACCTTTCCTGTCTGATCTACTGATTGATAGTTATAGCAATAATTGGTATTTTCTCTCACAAATACCTCACCCCTACGATATTAAACTTACACTATCTAAAGTAAAAAACCCATAAAAAGAAATACACCAGGAGACTTCATATATAATAATATTGCTTCCGTGCAACTGCTGCAAAACTCTTAAAGGTGGGCACCACATGGATAGCATTTTATGACAAGCTATTGAATCTCTTCAAAATATTGAATATATTAGAATGTGTATACCTCCTTTTCTTGTTTTCTTTACAACATTTCCCTACTATCCATTGTTCATTTTGAAGCAGCTTGTTTATATTAGTTACATGACTCAGTCCGGCACTTTGTACAAGAAACTGAATTAAATGACTGGTTTGTGAAATTTCCATTTTGTTAAGGGAAGGGTTTCCATTTTCTTCTCCGCATACAGTTGTCATTGTGGAACTTCTATTATACATTTTTTTTTAATCTTTACTATGTTTTATTTTATTTTATTTGGAACATGGGAATTTTTTTAAATCTTTATCTCTCTCTCATTAAAAAAAAAAAAGGTCTTTGTTTTATGACCTTCAACTATGATAAGGTAGGCTTTCAATGTACAACTTTTGTCTTCAAGGAGACAACCAAACATTTTGGATTTCCATTTGAAAGATTATGATCTCTGCAAGAATCTATGGAGGAATTGAAGAAGCAGACAGTTGCATTTTGAAGCAATCATGATGACGATTAAAGCATAAGAAGCAGACGGTTGCATTTTGCATTTAACTATGATAAGCTAAATGGCAGGAAGAGTATTTTTTCCGTGGCTAGAAAGAGAGTTTGTTTCGGGTATGGGAGATGAATGCAATGAAAGCTCGGGATGAGGGAAATGGAGATGGGTGACTTAGTTGATTCTGGTATGGAGGTGGGGGTGATATTGTTTGATTTTGTTAAGATGAATCTTTCTTTTAAGAAAGAAGGAAGAATGATTGAGTTGAAGGGCATTTCTGATAAGGTGAAATTACTAATGATGTCAGTAGATAAGGTTTCCAAGAACCTTGCAGACAAGATTTGTATATTTTTAGCTCAAATTTTCTTAATCACAAGCCATGAGGAGTCTGTTATCAAAGCCTATCATCATCATCATGAGATTTGTGCTTTGTTAGCTGAATAAATTGATGTGTTTGCTAAACATACTCAGCTGCCTCCGGCTAGGAAACATGATCATGGAATTCAATTGCTATTAGATGCCAAACCTGTGAATGCAAGACCATATAGTCTTAGAAGGATGAGATTGAGAGGTTGGCGGACAAGGTAGAGTTTAAGATCCCAGTTGAAATCACATGTTAGATAATAATATAAATTATATTTTGAGATCTCATCTAATAACTTAAGTTATTGGGTATAATTGGTTCTTTGATATAATATTATAGAGTTTTGATGACTAAGAGGTCATTAGTTTGAATTTCATTACTTTTATTTATATGATAAAAATTAAGCACAATATTGTTTGAGTCTGTATAAGTTTCAAGTTCAAAATTTTTTTATTTAAGAAGGTGTGTTAAAGAATAATTTTAATAATATATTAAAAAATAATAGGATAAAGAACCAGTATGAAAAATTTTCAAACCCGAACCTTATTTTATCAGTGACACCATATGAGCGTGTAGACAGATTTACAAGATCACTTGAAATGTTATACAAAGCATTTGAATCAATAAGCCAGGGTTTTTCTATAGCATTGAATGTCTGAACTTTTGCAGTATTAGAATTGAATTGAGAAAAAGTCTTTGCGATATGTCCTAGCTGATCACAGATTTGACATCAAGGTTGATAGCGACGATTGAATCTGTTGGACCAACCTAATCCATATGAGGCCCAACAATTGTCTTGCTGAGAATTAATTTGAGAGCAGGGCTGCCCATTTTGTTTATTAAAGTGTCTTGTAGAGTAATTGTTATTTGAATCCTGTTTCGTTCGATTGGTGTAATTTGCAGAGACCAGAGACCACGAGCTGTTGTGTTGCAGCTTCCAAGCAATGTAGATAGGTTTCATGACCTATCAAGAGATCATGCAATTCCTCAAAAGTTAAGGAGTTCTCGAGCATGAATAGAGGCAACAATCTCCTTAAAATCGACCCCTAATCCATGTAAGATGTTGAGCATAAGATCATCATCCGAAAGTGGATGGTCGATAATGGCAATTTCATTTGCCAATGTCTTCACATCATGCAAGTAGTCAGTAATTGATCTATATATTGCCACGCTGAATTAATGTAAATTCCTCCTTAAGTTGCATGGCCCTAGTTTTGGAATGACTAGCATATAAGGCATAGAGTTTCTGTCAGGCTTGATGAGATGTTTTTGCAGCGGCTATAAGAGAAGTGATTGTGAGTGATGTAGAGGCTAGGATGACATTGAGAATGAGTTTGTTTTGTCTAACCCAATGTGTTTTATTGAGGTTGGTAGTGCGATTATCATCAATTAAGGAACATGGAATGCCGCCATTGACATAATCAAGTAAATCATAGTCAATAAGTAAGGCTTCAAATTGAGCTTGCCATTGAGGAAAGGTAGATGGAGTTAGTTTTTCATTAATTTCAGCAGTGAAATTCAGAGTAATAAGAGGCTTATCAGAATTAGAAAAAGATTGTGTGTTAGGGCTGAGATTTTAGCTTTGATCTAAAAGGGAAGACATGCTTGAACTTAGAATTGTTATCTTTTGAGAGGTTTTTGGCTCTGATACCATAAAAAGATTTGAACTAATGTGTTTTCCATGAATGAATTTTCACTATTGAATTATTAAACGATTACATAATATATATACACTGACCATAAAAGTCTAATGAAAGTAGGACATTTGTTTAAACTAAGTTTTATCTTGGAATAAATTACAAACAACAGAAAACTACATCAGATTAAAGTAGGCAATGGTTTCTCTTGAGTTGCCAATACTATAAACTGTTTTTCGTGTTTCTCAAATATTTGAATTTGTTTCTGCTTAAAATTAATTATTTTTTTTAATGATTTTGAATTGTATTGATGTATTGATATCAAAAATGATTTTAAAAAAATAAAAAAACATTATTTTGATGTATTTTAAAGCAAAAAATACTTTTAAAAGAAACCGCTATCATATTTCTAAACACCCTCTAAATTGTTTACTAATGGTATTATCCAACCAAATAAAAATCCTTTTGCCTCTCATATGTTGCTCGTTAAAAAGAAAAATGATGCTTGGAGGCTTTGTGTTGATTTTAGATAGTTAAATAACATTAAGTTTCTAATTCCATTCATTATTTTGAAAAAAAATCATTATCATATTCCTAAACACCCTCCAAATTGTTTACGAATAGTATTATCCAACCAAACAAAAGTCCTTTTGCCTTTCATATGTTGCTTGTTAAAAAGAAAGATGATGCTTGGAGCGTTGATTGATAGTTAAATGATATTAAGTTACTAATTCCGTTAATGGATGATTTGCTAGATGAGCTTAGTTGATCACATTTCTTTTTTAAGATCGATATTAGAGCTGGATATAAATATGAATGAGCGAAGCTAATTCAGAACCTTTTAAGGTGACTATGTATGGATTTAGACTAATGCTTCTTGTATTTTCAAATGCTCAAACAACATTTCAAGTCATCTTAGTTTATAATTGTTTTACAATGAAAAACCGATATTTGACATCTCTAGATTATACTGAATATTTTGAGAAGAAATCGATTGTATGCTAAGCAATCTAAATGCTCAAGAACAGGTTAACTATTTAGGGTATATTATTTATGGTCATCTTAGTTTATTTAGGAAGTCAATCAAGGAGTTGAGATTGAATGGCTATTAGAGGAAGTTCATTCGTGGCTATGGAATATTAAGGTCACTTACTAAATCATTGAAAAATTAGAGGTGATTATTTTTTGTTTGGTTTGATTTTTATAAAAAAAAATAACTAAACAGATTTTAAAAAAATCAAAACCGGTTCAAACTGACTGGTTTTGGTTATTTTAGAATAAAAAACAGTTCAAACCAGTTTTCTAGTTTGGCTCAGTTTTTCTTGGTTTGGTTCAGTTTTTTCCGGTTTGGTTTGGTTTTTTTTTTCCGGTTTGGGTTCAGTTTGGTTTTTTTGGTTTTAGACTTATAAAACCAAACCGAACAGGTTGGTTTTTTATTTTTAATTATAATTGGTTTAATCGGTTTTTTTTACGGTTCGGTTTTTTTGTTATTTTTTTCCAGTTTTCTCGGTTTAATTGATTTTTTGATTTTTTTGCTCACCTCTAATACCTTCCATTGGATGATGAAACATAGAAAACTTTTCATTCATTAACAGCACATCTAAAAACATCTCAATTAAATTCAATTCAGATGTTTGCATGCAACCTCATGTTCGGAATCATTTAAATTTTAAATAAAATTAAATTCTTAAAAATAATACAAGAGTAAATCAGAAGTTAACCCTTCTTATTTACTACACTAAAATACATATCTACTTATCTGTTTTTTTATGAGACATTTGGGAAAATAAGGTGAATGTAATAATGGTAATATATAAAACAAAATGAATTCAACTTTGTCTCTTTCAAACATATAAATTTAATTTATTTATTAATTAAATTCAAATTAAACTCTATAATTAAATTCAATTACATACAAGAAATAGTTACAAACTAACCTATAAAGTAAACTATGTGTGAGGCATCTTGTGCTGGCTTCAATAAAGTATTCATATCGAAAGCTGATGCATGTGGATAAGGAATAGGAGGGGTCACGAGATAATTTCTGAAGGCTCATTTCCTTTGTAGACTTGCCAGGATGGTGTACTGAGGTATAAAGAGCGAGTTTACATCGGAAGCAATGCAGATTTGAAGAGAAAATTGTCGTCGGCGGTTCATGCTTCCGCTGTGGGTGGTCGGTCAGGTCGGAATTCAAAACCCTTTTCGAAGAATCAAGGGAATGTTTTATTGGCCTCAACTGAAACATACAGTAAAGCATGAAACGGTGTTGTCATCACTGCCGAACGGCGGATGATACCGGTAACCAAACTTGTACAACCATACTTCAAAATGAAATTACTAGATACATTTATATCGTACCGATCCAACCTAATAACATTATTTGGACAGTGATCTGGTTTTTGTGGCAAAAACACTGTTTTTTTTAAAAAATATTTATTTTTTGTTTAAAATTATTTATTTATTAGTGTTTTTAGATTATTTTGATATATATATATATCAAAAATAAATTTAAACAAATAAAAAATATATTATTTTAATATATTTTAAAGTAAAATATATTTTAAAAAATAACCACTATAACATTACCAAATATAAGATACCTACCCTTCAATTTGTTTCAAGTTAATACGAACAAAATAGAATGTAAAACACTCTCGAAGAAAAAAATATTAAGATACTAAGTCCAGTTGTACAGTGTCCTTGTTAGGAGGACTATTTTTTATATGCATCATTTGAAAGGATTGCACACAACTACTAGTCATACCAATTATGCTAGTCATTTTAGATCTTTTTTTAGATCTAAATCTATCCTACTAGTCTATAAAAGCATCTCTTAGGCAAATTCATATAGTCTCTTTAAGCTAAATCTCTATCTATTAATGTCAAATCATTATCCAAATTCTTAAAATTGCCTGTGTTTACAAACCCAACTACATCATTCTTTCTAGGTTATGAAACACCAAAACTCACTGTTCAATTTATTTTTTCACTTGAAAACACTTAAAAACACCATAGAAATATCAATAAATCCATTTTTAACCAAAAAAACACTTTTCACTTTATTTTTTCACTTGAAAACACTTAAAAACACCATAGGAATATCAATAAATCCATTTTTAACCAAAAAAACACTCTCTACCAACTCTAAAAAGCAAAAATTAGATAAATAAAAAAGCTTTATGACTTTCTATCTACCTTTTTTAGTATGGTTAGAAAAAAAATACAACCTCCATTGAATTACCCTTCCAAAGGATAGCCAAGTTAAAAAACAAAGTAAAACCAGGTTCACTTTTTCGTGGTGGCTATAATATGGCTAGCTGATTATTTTTTCTTTTTTTTTTCTTTTTTTTCGATGACTTTTTTTTTTCAATATCTAGGAACTAAAACATGAAAAAAAATAAAATTTGGATTCTAAATGTAAAATGCTAAAATAATAGGGATGAAATAATGTATAAGCTAAAATTTAAGAATCAAAGTGAAGTTTTCCAAGTTAAAATGAAAAGGGGTATTGTTTTTATTCTTGTTATGTTATTTTTTTAATTACAAAAAAAAATTCTATTTTGTAAAATTTATCTCTAATTTATCATTGAAATATTTTTTTGACATAAAGCGAAAGAAATCTCAACGCATTAAACCATATTTATATAATTTGGGATGGTAAAATTGCAAATAAATAAAGTGAGGTGACTAAAATGAAAAAAAAGGTCTGGATGAATAGTGAATATCCTTGTTCATTCCCCCCTGGAAGATAAGTTTCTTTTTCTTTTTTTTTTATTATTATCATTATTATTATTATTGGCTCAAGTCACTCGATTACTTGACTTGTACTGCATAATTGCTATTTGCGAAACGCTCTGTCGTTTAAGCCCTATGACCTCACCACAACAACATTTGAAAAGGGTCCTTTATTTATACTCGAGTCTTGGCGGGAATTTATTTTAAGTTAAACATCCGAAACCAGCACTAATCTACAACCGTTTCCTCATCAAGAACATGACGTTCTATGTTTGCGACTAATGCACACTAGATGTTTGATATATTAACACAGTGAACTCCAGTTCACATTTTCCTTGAAATCTCACACGCATGCAATGAATATCACTCGTCTTTCGCGTGCCATAATCCCCTTCAACCATCAAGTTCGCTACTTTGTTAGAGACCCATTTCCTAACAAGCTCACCCATTACCTCCGCCGTGCCGAGCTAATTAATTCAATTAGACTTGTTCTTCGTTCAAACAATCCCAATTCACTCCAAACCATCATCAATACTCGTCTTTTGGACACTTTTGTGGTCACACAGGCTCTACGTTCTGCTCCTAATGCTGATGCCGCTCTTTCTTTTATTGATTCATTAAAGAAAATAGATAATACAGCGCATCTTTCTCGGCATCAAAGTACCCTCCATGCGCTGGCCACGGTGCTAGCCAGGTGGCAGCGGGGTTTGGAACTGAAAGCTTTGATTGGTGAAATTAATGAGGGGAAATATGGTAATGTTCGCTTTAGTTTTATGAACCTTATGCAATGGTATGCTGCCACTGGAGATCTAGAGGCAGTTTTAGATGTTTGGAAGCAGTATAGAAACGGTGATAAGCGTGTGTGTACTGAGTCATATAATATTGTTATGGGTTTGTATGCTCAGAAGGGGAGGGATTGTGAGGCTGTAAGGGTTTTTTATAGGATGATTCATGAAGGGGCAATTCCGAATTCTAGAACATATACAGTTATGATTGAGCATCTTGTTAATTCGGGGAAATTGGATCCAGCAATTGAGATTTTTAGTGTATTGCCGTTAATGAGGATTAAACGAACTTTAAAGCAGTATTTGGTTTTGGTGGAAGGTTTTGTGGGTTTGGAACGGTTTGATGGAGTTAGAACTTTGCTTGATGAAATGCGGGCTGATGGGAAGTTTCCTGGCCGTGCCATGCGTAAGGCCCTACAGTGTTTGCAGGAGGCAGGGTTCGTTGAGGAGACAGAAGAGTTTCTCAAGGAAATGTTTCCGGACGAGAGAATAAAGAGTATAAGCAATTGTGGGGATATCAGTTTTGATGAGGATGGTGATGAGGATGAGGATGGTGATGAGGATGAGGATGAAAACCATGGTGGTGCTTTTGCAGACATACAAGAAGTTCGGTTGAAACCATGGTTGGACCCCAGAGCTTTGGCTAAGGCCTTGAATAAATGGAGCCCTGATGTCGTGTCCGCATTGGAGGATGCGAAATTTGTTTGGACCACTCGGTTGGTTTGGAAAGTTCTTAGAAACATTAATTCACCAGAAACGGCTTGGGATTTCTTCTGTTGGGTTGCTTATCAGCCGGGATTCACTCATGATGTTTATACAGTACAACGGATGATGACACTTTTAGCGAAACAGGGAAAGGTTGAATTGGTTGATCAACTCATAAACAAGATAAGAAGTGAGGGAATGAGGTTGCCTTTTAGCACCATCAGATTGATTATTGACTTCTGTGGTATTTCAAAGAATGCCGATGCTGCTCTAAAGGTCTTCCGCGAGGACAGAGCACTCTGTGGTCCCATAACAAAATATAATCTGATGCTTTTGTATTCATCTCTCATACGAACATTGACCAAGTGCAAGAGAGATTCTGATGCCATTGATGTGCTTGAAGAGATGATTTTATGTGGGATATGCCCAGATATTCAGACATTTTCTGGATTGATGTATCACTTTGCATCGCAAGGAGATATTAAAACCGTGCAGAAACTGTTAACAATAGTTCGGCAGAGCGATGTAGAACCAGATGCTTACATGTACAAAGTATTGATCCAAGCTTATTGCAAATGTGATAGAGCTGCTCTTGCATGGAGGATTTTTGAAGACATGAAGAACTCAAATTTGATACCTGATGCTGCAACAAAAGATTTGCTTGTGAAGAGTCTTTGGAAGGAAGGCAAGCTGAAAGAGGCTGCCACTGTAGAAGAAAGCTGCGACGGAATAAATTCCGTCCTTCCACTTAAACAGCATGGTCATAAATGGACAGTGAGCTCTGCGGATCTCGCAAAAATCTATAATCTCTATTCAAACAGTTTTAAGTTGAGCAATGGCCACTAGCTAGTGTTTGCTATGGGTTAAGAAAATAAGCAGTGGTCACTTTAAAAACCATATGTTTGCATTCCATTATATCATAATATTATAGAAAAAAAATGCCTTCTTCCTTTTGCTCTTCATCTGGATTTGAATTTATTAGTGTATCATCCTTCCCTTTGTGACTACAAAAACAAATGGAGTTCTAAATTTATTTTATCTGATAGATTATGTCTAGATGAGTTGCTGGTAAATGAAGAGACATGACCCGAACAGGTCATTCCTCATCAATTCCTGTGGTACTGCTTGTGGTCAACTGGATCAATTCAAATGCGACTGTGTAAATCTTGATTCTGACACTCGTTTTTGAGCTTTGTTATTATGCTGAACAAGGGCACTGCACTCAACTTTTTGATTTTTTTCCCTCCCCCCCGTTTTGTATTGATATCGGGATGAAGTTTCCGCAGAGAACCACAATGAACAGCGGTTACTGGGTGCATTTCAGTCTCTTCTTGTACACCTACGTTTCTTCCCAGCAGTAAACTAATGAGCCGCACGTGAGTTTTCTCTACACTGACTTTTCTTTGCTTATTACCGCATGATATAACCCAATTTTTACCCGTTGTTTTTTAATTTAATTTGATAGGAGTTAAAATGTAAAATTAAAAGATGGGAGCTGGTATTCCACTTTCTGCTCTTTGCCGGTACCCCGCCCCTTCCCATGCATGTATAATTTAAATTTATTTTATTAGTTTATTTATTTTACTGATAATTAAAAATACCATATATTTTTAGCTACAAAATATTTGTAATTTTATATTAGCTAATGCTAGAGTCAGAAATATTACAAGCAGAATATTATAATTTAAATCAACAAATTCTGAGCAATTTAAAATAAAATTAGTAATACAGTTTGCTTTAGATAGGACGTTTAAGAATGATAATATATTTTTTTTACGTGACAAGTTACATATTATAGAATCTCTATTAATTAATTAAGATTTTTAGTGATTTTATACTAGGTGATGAATTTTTAAACTAAATATTTGTTTTTTAAAAATAAGATTCTAAATATTATTTTTTTTAATTTGTCACATGATGTCTGGATATACACCACTAATACACTTTAATTTTGAAAAAGAAAATGGAATTCATATTCTCCCTTGTATTTTTGAAGTTATGATAGTTTAGGGAAGAGAGAACACTGTGTCTCTCTCTCTCTATCTCCCCCTTTCTCAAGCCTCTCAAGGATAAATGTGAAAGAGATAATTGATCCTTTGATTTGGTCGCAAATATCAGACTGGAAAATCCTTCCGTTTGCGCTCTCTGTCTTTTTTATGCTGTCTGTTGTGATTGTTTTGCAACAAATGTAATCCAACTTGATAGGATATTTCTGACAACTCAGGCAGCGTGTAGGCAGTATTGTAGACAGACCAACTGAGTTGATTCTACAGAGCTTACTTTATTAGTCAGACTCTGATGCTATAGTAGAGAAAAAGTTTTGAAAATTCATGTCTGACACCGTTTAGTATTGTGTTTGTAATTATATTTTATTAAAATTTGAATTTTTTTTATTAAAATTAAGTGCGGTTTATATTTTTTGGATCGTTTTGATGTGCTGATATCAAAAATAATTTTTAAAAAATTAAAAAATATTATTAATATATATTTCAACATGAAAAGCTATTTGAAAAATACCCGCAATTACACTGCAAAACACACGCTCTGTGTAAACAATCCTGACTGGAGGAACCATCAAATTAGTTGTTCACTAAACATTGGCCCTCTGACTTCTATGGGCTTTTGTCATGATTGATTCCTTTTGGTGTACTAACTTATCAGCCAAATAATATAATGTGTATTTTAGGCAAAATAAAAATTTTTATTTTTTTTTATTTTTTATAATGTCTACATCAAGGAGAAGGTAACCAAGAGAATCATTCAAATCAAAGCTAAAGACAAGGCCTCTTGAATTCATTAGAATAAAACCTCCAGGCTAACAATGCTGCTTAGCTTTTCTATCAACCTTAAGCGACACTTGGCGAATTACGTTTTTACGTTCATCTGACAGCTTCTTTCAAAATCTGAATCATCCAAGCTTATGTTCATGGCAATATCTTTGCTCCCTTTCTTTTCCACACAAGCTCTTCTTCTCTTGATCCTTTTATTTTCCTCCACATATGTCACCTCACAAGCACCACCTGCCTCAAACTTTTCATGTCCTGTTGATTCACCTACCACATGCTCTACATATTTCACTTACCTCGCCCAGCCACCAAATTTCTTGGACCTCGGAAACATTTCTGATCTATTTGGGGTCAGTCGTAAGGAAATAGCAACTGCAAGCAACCTGGAGTCTGAGGACACCCCATTATTTCCAAATCAACTTTTGCTTGTACCTAAACCTTGTGGTTGCACAGGTAACCGATCTTTTGTCAACATAACTTACCAAATCCAGCAAGGTGAAAGCTTCTACTTGGTTTCGACTACTTCTTTTGAGAACCTCACCCGTTGGCAAGAGGTGGAAGCTTTGAACCCCAGTCTGACTCCAACCCTCTTGCATGCTGGTGACAAGGTTATATTTCCTTTGTTCTGTAAGTGCCCTTCAAATACTCATTTGGAGAGCGGAATTGCTTATCTCATTACTTATGTGTGGCAACCTAGTGATGATCTCACGAAAGTTGCTGCTAAACTTAATGCCTCTGAACGTAACATTGTGATTGAAAACAACTATGTGAACTTTACTTCTGCAGTCTACCTCCCGGTATTGATCCCTGTGTCCCAGTTGCCAGTTCTCTCTCAGCAATACCCCTCTCCTGAAAGAACAGAATCCAGGAATCGTTGGATCATCATTGTTGCTGCAAGCATTGCAAGCGCTCTTTTCATCTTCCTTTTGATTGCTTTTCTGGCCCATAAACGTTGTTCATATAAGAGAACTAAAGCTTTGGATCGCACTGGATCTTGTTTGGAGACCAGTGATCTCATTCAAACAAAGGAACTTACAAAACTGGAGAGTTTAGAGGCAAAGATCACACCAGATAAGCTGCTTCCAGGGGTTTCAGGCTATCTGGGCAGGCCGATCATTTATGAGGTTAAAGAGATCATGGAGGGCACGATGGATCTAAATGAACATTATAAGATAGGAGGATCAGTATATAGGGCCAAAATCAGTGGCCGGGTCTTGGCAGTGAAGAAAACCAAGGATGATGTCACAGAAGAACTAAAGATTTTGCAGAAAGTCAGTCATGCAAATCTGGTTAAACTAATGGGGATGTCATCTGGATTTGACAGAGAAGGAAATCGCTTCTTGGTCTATGAATATGCAGAAAATGGGTCGCTGGAAAAGTGGTTGCATCCCACCTCTGAATCTTCCTCAAGCTCTGCGGGTTTCCTCACTTGGAGTCAAAGGTTACATGTAGCACTAGATGTGGCCAATGGCCTGCAATACATGCATGAACACACTCAACCAAGCATCGTTCACAAAGATATTCGAACAACTAATATTCTTCTCGATTCCAAATTTCGGGCGAAAATAGCAAATTTCTCAATGGCTAGACCTGCCACAGACTCATTGATGCCAAAAGTTGATGTATTTGATTATGGAGTTGTTTTGTTACAATTGCTTTCTGGAAAGAAGGCCATGGTAACCAAAGAAAATGGCGAGATTGTTCTGCTGTGCAAGGAAATCAAAGCCGTCTTGGAAATTGAAGAGAAAAGAGAGAAGAGTCTAAGAAAGTGGATGGATCCCTGCTTGGAGAGGTTTTATCCCATTGATAGTGCTCTGAGCTTGGCAACCTTGGCAAGGTTGTGCACTCTGGAGGAGTCTTCAGAAAGGCCAAGCATGGCAGAAATTGTCTTTAACCTCACAGTTCTCACTCAGTCACCTCCTGAGACATTTGAAAGATGGACATCTGGGATGGAAACAGAAGATTTTACTCGACTCATCAGCCCTGTCACAGCTCGTTGATTTAGCACAGAAGTAACTGGGCTGACAAGTCCAAGTAGATCTCCTACATCCAATTCATGCAATGAAAATCAGTGTACATTATCAATCTTTCAGTTTAAGTTATGGATGGTTTTATAGTGTGAATAGAGCAATGTTTAACCTCATAATGAGTTTATATTCTGGCTTATTTTCAATCTATAACATAATAGAACTGTAAAGTAAAAGTATATATGCTACTGCATCTGTCAATTGAACACTATATAGGTCAACATTTACATCAGAAATTGACCCCCCCTCCACAAATATGGTTCTGATTTCTGTACATCAACTTGAATCTTCAAAAGTGAGGAGACTAGTTCACCCATACTTGGTCTACTTTCTGGTTCTTGTTCCAAGCAGGCTAGACTCAACTTCACCAGTCGCAGGACAAGTTTCATACTACACTTCTCCATCAGACAAGGATCTACAAGGCCACCAAGTTCAGCTTCTCCATCATCTTCCTCCATAATTGAAATTATTGCTTCCGATAATTGCATTTCTTCTTCATCCTGTATAAAAACTGCTTCCTTTCCAGTTACTAATTCCAGCAGAACAACCCCGAAAGCATATACATCAATCTCAGGAGCCACCAAGCCATATTCTATATACTCAGGAGCCATGTAACCTTTTTCCCCCAACGCCAACCTCATTGAAGAATTCATGTATTCTTCTTGCTTTGCTGAATTTGCACAGCTGAAGTTAGCAATTTTAGCCCTTAAATGTCTGTTGAGTAGAACATTGCTGCTACAGATGCGCTTGTGCACACATATAGGATCAGTGAAGTTGTGAAGATAGTGAAGCCCATTAGCAACATCCAAGGCAATCTGAATCCTAAAATTCCAACTTTGAACTTCAAGACAATCCTTTCTGCAGAGCCAATCTCTCAAAGAACCATTCTCCATAAACTCATAGATAAGGTAGAAACCCTCCTGATGCTTACACGCAGCATAAAGCCTTATTAAATTGAAGTGGTTAGTCTTTCTCAGAAAAATCACCTCATTAGATACATCTTTGCTCGTCTTTTTTATCGCTACTACTTGTCCACCGAGTACCCCTTGATAGACGGAACAACTCAACCTATTTTCGGTGCTGAAATCTTTGGTTGCCACCCTTAGCTCCTCAAATTTGTAGATTTTCAACCCCTGATCTACCTCAGCAACGCGATGTCGGAATTCTTCGGACATAGATAATATATTTTTCTCCTTTCCATCCTTCCGCGCTCCACATAATTTCTTTTTGTAAAGCAACAAGACCATAGATAAAATGAAGGACATGACTAGCAAGGAAATTCCAATTGTGATTGTTCTTTGAGATCCCTTACCTGGTCTCTCGATCCGATGAAATGGATTGGAAGGAGAAGAATTAGGCGGTAGTGGATAGTGAATTATGGTTTGAGAGCTTGAAGGTTGATTTGACAGTGGAATAAGAATAGTGGTAAAAGGAAAAACAGTTGGATTATCTTCAGTGAACCCATTTGCATAGGTTACACTGTTTGTGCTCGCATTGAATCTCCTACTGACATTACGAACTTCATCACCCCAACTGATCAAGTAACTTAATAGATACTTTGTGCCATTTTTGGTTTGATTGCTTGTAGGACAAGCACATCTAAGTGGCACCTGCAGTTCCATACCAATATCCAAGCCAAATTCGCTGTAATTGTTTTCGTGAATAAGAGAGCTACAAGTTGCTAAACCCTCAAAAGTGTAGTTGGCAATTGTAAAATATGTATCATAATTACTTGGAATTGTGTAAGAGGTGTTGGCCTGATAGTATTTCCCTGAGCAGGAGCAAAGTACAGGAACTATTACCTCTTTATCTGTTGGGAAGACAGCTGAGCTTGAGAAATTGTTGATGCGAGCAAGCTCAAGTGGGTCTGCAGACAGGAGGTTTGAAATACTAGAGATTGTGTTATAAGGAGGCTGAGATTTGTAGATGAGAAAGGCTTGGCAGGATCGATTCTTGCCGTTGCAGGTGTAGAGAAAAGCTGGAGATGGACCCGCATCGCTGTTATCACAATCCATGACCGCGTTTCCTGAATAACTTTGTTGGGCATGGAGATTTGGAGATAAATAGAACAAAAATAGGAGACTCAGAAGAAGCTGATTCATGTTGGATGACACTTTTCAAAAGACTTGCAGATTTGAAAAATTGAAATGAGAGAGTGTGAACTTTGAAACTCAGCTTCACTGGATTCATTGGTAACATTAAATAATTTTGTTGTCTGTATCAGCTTGGCAGAATGTATTTCTAAGAATATCAACTTTTATATGGTAGGTATATGGGGTCGTAAGGCACTAAATTAAGACCAAATGAATTACAAATAATTGAAAAGAGGAAAAAATCTTCGAAGTCCGTTGCCTTTTTCTTCAATTTCTGTAGTATTTTATCAGGTTCATGACATGAGCAGCAGACAAGAGGTTGCAGAGAAATTAGAATAACTAGAGAATACAGTGCATTCTCTTGAATCAATATACAATTCCAAATACTTTTGATTTATATGATAGGAGACAGCTTTGACTGCTAAGGTAGTCCTCAGGTAATAAGGTGTAAAATATCAAGAATGAAGTTATTGAAGGAAGGATCAATAACAGAAGGTTGTCCTGAATATATTATACTAGCAGTATTGGGCGAGTAGAATCGATGTCACAACCAGTGTTTTCAGGTAAATGACTTGAACAGTTCATCTGGTTACCTGTTCCATCCTACCCTGAATGGGCTAGGAATAACAAGAAGTCGCAGCTAGAAATTGGAAACTGCATCTGTGCCATTTGATTCCAATTTTAGTTCTTATCCATAACGCAGAAGAACCTTTCAATAACAAGTTAGGTGGTGAATCTGATGGATCTCCTATGCAACAATCTTAATACATCCTGTCTAAGAATTGCTGGTAGCCATCTTTTTTTTTTACTTAAATCTAAAGACAACCATGGATGAAATTTAAAATTTTACAAAGATATATTTAGCTTGTTTCCACTATGATCATAAAATTTATAGACTAATGATTTCAAGTGTCGCTACACTGAAAAATATAATATTTGCGGTTCCTACTTTGTAATACATCTCATCTTTACAAACTTTAGCTATTAGATGGAAAGGAAACCAGAAATGAATGGTGACCAAAACGTTGAAAAAACGAAAGAGTAATTGATGAAAGAATTCACTTAGGCTTCTAACTAGAGATATGGTAGCCAGATACATTGCTAGACAATTCCCAGGCCAGCGAAGTAGTCAAAATTCTTGAGAGAGACTGCACGATTTCATCCATGGTCGGGCGATCTCCTGGGTTTTTGTTTAAACAACTATCAATCAATCTGACCACTAAAACAGCAAGTCCTGAAGGATAGTTCTCATGCAGTGAAGGATCAATGAGTTGCTTCAAACTCTGCTCCTGCCCATCTTCCTCAGATAGAGCACCATTTAAAACATCTGATAAGTTCCTGTTTTCCTCACTTTGTAAAGCAGCAACTTCTTTCCCGGTAATTATCTCCAGAGTGAGAATCCCAAATGCATAGACATCAAGCTTTGAGGAGACAACTCCATTTTCCAAGTACTCAGGAGCCATGTAACCTTTTGTCCCAACAATGTGCCTTGTCAAAGCAAATTCACCATCCTGGTCACCTGTTGACCTTGCCAGGGAAAAGTTTGCAATTTTAGCCCTTAAATCACTGTCAAGAAGAATGTTGCTGCTCTTTATATCCTTGTGGACATGCGGATAGTTAGTGAAACTATGTAGATAATTAAGTCCCGTGGCGACATCGGAAGCAATCTGTATTCTTTTTGTCCAATTTAAAAACTTCCCTTCATTGCTTCTATCATAAATCCAATCACTCAATTGTCCACTAGCAGCATACTCGTAAACCAGGTACCAATGACCATCATTGAAACAAACACCGGAGAGGCGAATTAGATTAGAATGGTTGATCTTATTCAACAATTCTATCTCTTTAGACACGTCTCCATTCATCTTCTTAATGGCAGCAAAGTCACCATTGATTAGGCCACGATAAACAGACCCTTTGATCCAACAGCTAGGACTGAAGTTGTCAGTTGCAGCTTTCAGATCTTCAAACTTGTAGATTTTGATGGATTGAGCTATAGCGGATATACTCTCGAAAAACTCCTGAGATTCTTCATCCAACTTCTTGTTGAGTGGTTTCTCATGTGCCTCAAAGCTTTGCGATTCGATAACTGGACCGGGTTGCTTCTTACTTCTACGGGACAACATGAAGAAAATAATGGTTCCAATGACTATTGTAAGAGCAATTCCTCCAACAACCCCAACCACAACATAAAGCCATGTTTTCTTTGAGCTTTTTTCAGGGTTTGGAGATGGTGATGGTGGTGAAGATGAAGCTGGAGGTGGTGGTGGCACTACAGTTTGAGAACTTGTTGGCGTGCTTTGTAAAGGAATTAGGAGTGTTGTGAAGGGAAAAATGGTGGGATTTTGCTCAGGGAGTCCATTAGCCTCGAGAGTTCTCCCAGTAGCTGCGCCAAATTGTTCACTAATAGCTGGAACGTCATCTCCCGGTGTGACTAAGTAACTTAAGAGATACCTTATACCTAAATCACTCTGGTTCTTTGTGGGACAGGCACATCTAAGAGGAACAGTGAGTGTTTCACCGCTAAGTATATCGTCAGTTCGCGTACTTTTTTGATTCTGGAGAGCTTGACAGGTTGAGAGGCCTTGATAGGTGTTATTAGCAATCAAGAAAAGAGTATCGTCCGGTTGAACAATATAAGATGCGTTTGCCTGAGAGTACTCGCCTGAACATGAGCAGTTTACTGGAACTATCACCAACTGGTTTGATGGGAATGATGTGGTCTCAGAAACTGAATTTACTTCAGAGAGCTGAGATGGGTCAGATCCCAAAAGGGTAGATATGGAGGCAACAGTGTTGTAAGGAGGCTGGGATCTGAAGATGAGATAAGCTTGGCAGCTCTTGTTTAGGGCGTTGCAAGAATACCCAAGAGCAGAATTTTCCGTGTTGGAACAATTTGTCGTAGCTTTCCCTACATATGGTTGCTGAGCTTGAATCAAAGAACTGCAACAAACAATAAAGAGAACAAAAGAAGAAACAACAGAAAGGCAGCTCATGTCGAATCGGGAACGATCCAAGGAGAAACAATAGGAATGGGCTATGTATTCAGGCACGGCAGAGGAGTAGCGTGAGGAACTTGTTCTTTTTCCTTTGAAGAAAGAAAGATTCTTAATAACAACTACTTATGAGGAGGTATTAAATCATGGAAGTTGTCTGACCATCTTATCTCTTTCCACAAAGTGAAAACGAGGAGGTGTTAAATCATGGAAGTGGTCTTCAAAAACATAGTTACTGTTCCATAACTATTGACATAGTTTATCCCTTCACCTTCCAACTACGACAAAATCAAAAGAAAAACGAGTTCAAGAAGAAGAAGCAGCCTCTGAGTTTAACTTTGAACAAATAATAGCAGCCAGGTCAGTGGACAAATTTGCACACAATTCCAGCAAATTAACAATAATCAAGGAAAGCAGGAAGACCAACTAAAAAAATAAAATAAATAAATAACAGGAACCAAGTAGAAGTCCCAAGGGTGGTTGTTGACTTGTGGAAAACAGCGGTTGTTTGAGTAATCAAACACTGTGTTATGCTACCCATTCAAGGCCCATTATTTTTTTGTACAGGACTACCAAAGAGGTTTGGACTTTCTTGCTCTAGTGTGACCCAAAAACGGTAGCATCCCACTAGATTTGTGGCCCGTTTTTCACTGAGGGTTGGGCAAAATTTTGTTTGATGTAAAACAAATGCTAGGGCAAAAACAATTCAAGTTTATTGGTTCAATTAATGATTTAAAAAAAATAAAAAGAATTGAATCTACGCCTATTTGAATTATTAAATAGTTCCATATTGTATGGTAAAATTATATATATAAAAAACCTTATTAAATTAGGTGAACTTGAAACCCGTAATTATGAGCATAAAAATGAGATAATTTCATAGAAAAAAAAGTAATGAAAAATGAGATTGAAGTAAATCAATTTTAAAAAATTAAAAAACAAACAAACAAAAGTGAACCTGCATTAACTTTTGAAACTAGTGATCCTAGTCGAACCCGTGACGAAACCAATAGAAGGCAATCCGTAAAAAATAAAAAATAAAAACTAAAAAAAAAAGATATAAAAAATAAGAAAATATCAGTTTAAAAAAAAACCAAGCAAACCCGAGAAAACCTCCTAAATCTGATATGATATCTAAAACTTGCAACGCATGAAATTCTGGACCCAGGTTCATTCAAAAAGATTAATTCTCAACCAATTTAATTTTGAAAAATGAATTCGATGAAAAAATATTTATAAAAAATCTTATAAAAAACAAAAAAAATGAGGATAAAATTTGATAAAAAAAACAACAACATTATATTTATTTATTCTAAGATTAAAGTAATAATTTTACTATGAAAAAAAAAAGAGAAAAAAACAAATCTAATCACATATAATATATTAAAGACAATTGCATAATGGTGAAAAGACAACTTCACCTCCATTACTGGTTCAATGTTTCTGTTTTTGAAAGGAAAATTTATAATTATACTATTACAATAAATAATATTATAAGTCTTGCTTCTTAAGAGTTGTAAAGTGACGAACAAGTTATTAAAAATGCTATGGAAAATGATAAGAAAGATAAAATTAATGACTGTCTTGTACAAAGATGTATTATAAAAGCAACCATTGCATTATATAATTTTCTCTTGTAATTAATACCAGAATACTACATAGAGCTTCTCAATACATTCAAAAAAATTAGAGATAAGGTAAAAGAGATATCAATATGAAGAAAAAAGGAAGTAATATTGGAGTCATATTAAAGAGATTATTAATTTGTATATCAACTGGGATCTACGTGTGTTTTTTTTAATATATTATCTTATAAATTTAATGAATTATTTAGGTTACAACATAAAAAAAACCTATTTAATTGAGGTTATTAATTTATCAATGCATGTAACAATCCAAGGCATGGGATTTATGCAGCTCAAGTCAGCAAAGGAAATGGTAAAGAAAATCATTCCCATTGATGAGCCTAAGGTGCGTGATTTTAGCCGGAAAGAAATGTCTTTTCGATCCGGTAGAACAAATCAGATGCAGGATTGTAAAGTAGAACAAGAAGGAAAACCGCATTCAGAATTCCTGTGTCCTGCAATTTCTCGAATCTTCATTATGACGAACAAAATTCCAATCAGGAGACCAGAAATACATACCACCAGCAATGCTGCTGCATGCGCAATCCATCTACCAGCCAGTCGGGCAAACTTGTGAGCAGATAGAATACAAGAAGAGTAGTTTGCATTAACGATCTCCATCCTGTTCGATTCAGGATCAACAAGAAGCTGTTTGGTAAAGGCAAAAACATTCCGATTGCTTGAATCTGTAAACAATTGTTTGCTTCTGTTGGATGAGAATGAAAAGTTTTCATGACGGTAATGTTTATAATTCCTCGTGATTCGAAGCATTTGCAAGGTGTGCTATCCTTTTTTTTAGAATAAAGGAGCACTGCCTAGCTAGTTGCTTAAACTTTGATAGCCCTTTGAAGAGCATCATCGTGAAAAAGTCCAACAAGATTATTTTCTAATCTACCATATAAAAGTGTGGCACAAACAATGCAGTTTTTTTCTTTTTTTGTGTGGCACAAGCAATGAATTCTCCAATACTATTCATTGCACTGATCAGTACTAAACCAAGAAAGAAGAGCAACCAGAAAAGGATTTTCCGTTGTTAATAGTAAAAAAATTATACATATACATTCCATTGTTAATTCGTTGCTAAATGATCAACAAAACTCTTCCGTTGCTTAAACTTGATGCTAATAGCTTCTTCTTTTTTAGTACGTAGTGATAAAAACACCAATCTAGAACTTCACTAGATAAAAAAGGAAAAAAAAAAAAGAAAAAAAGGGAGAAAAACAAAAACAAAAATAGTGACTATCACTAATTAAATAGAAGGAGAAACACACGAATGAAAGCTTTTGAGAAATAGCTTTGTAAGAGAGGAGAGAATCTAAATTAAGAAAACCTAATTCTCTTAATAAAATTAATGCTAACCAAGAATTGTAACACTATTCATTACAATAGTGTAATGGTAAAATTGATCGTTAGCCATTAATTAAATCTTTTAACTTAACATAGGAGACAAGATAGTTTTTTTACTATGATATAATTATTTTTTATAAATTATATGAAATTAAATTGGTCTTTTCGTTTCTTTGCATAATAAAATTACTAATTTAATCGATGTTTAAAAAGTTATAATGCCTATTATTAAGGGGCATTGTGGTCTTTTCAGTTTTTTATATAGTATAATTACTTTAATAACCTTAAAGACAAAATCAACATAACTCTCTCATAAGAGTTTTTTTTAATCATTTTACATTGGTTTTATTGTAAGTTTAAAGGTTAATCTGGGTATTAATATAATTGATATACATTAAATATTATTAAAAAAAAGCTATGCAACATCGTTTGGACGACCCTCGCGCCATTCAGGAGGCATGTGCGGGACTGTCTAGCCAGTCCGAATTATGTTTGAAAGGTCTTGACGCCCTTGATGTAATAAGATGATATGTGCCCCTAACACACTTTGGGTTTGGCAACGACATCAATTTCTTTTTTTCTCTCTCTCCACCTAGAATTCAGCGTCAGTCCCTTTAAAAAAAATAAACTAGCCCTTGAAATTGATTTCTCCTTCATATTTGATCCATGTATTTTTTATTACTATTTTTTAAATTTTAAATGATTTATAAAATTACAAATATTTTTCAATTTTGCTCTCTATCATTTTTTAATCTATAAATAATCTATCAAATTATAAATGTTTTTCAATTTCACCCCCTATGGTTCTTTAATCTTTTAAACTTGATCCCCATTCTTTTGATTGTTATTTGCTTTGTTTGGTATACTTTTAAAATTGATTTTTTCTTATAATTTTATCATTCTTGATTTTTTTCCTATCAAATTTTATTCTCATTCTTTTCATTGCGCTATAGTTTTTTATTTTCTCAAGTTTTTTTATTAATATTTTTTCAATGATTTCATATTTTAAAATTAAATTAATTGAGAATTAAGCTTATTGATTAAATTCAGGTTAATGATTTCATAGGTTGAGAGTTTAGAGATGTTCGCCTAAGTTCGCTTGTTTTTCTTTTCCTTTTTTTTTTCAAGTTGATGTTTTCTTTCTTTCTTTATTTTTAGTTTTGCTTTGTTTTTTTTCTTAATTTACCTTCTATAGGGTTAGCCTTGGGTTCATGACTAATCACCAGTTTAAAAGGTTAACGTGAGTTGATTTTTGTTTAAAAATTTCAATTTTATCTTTCAAACTTGTTTTCATGCTTTTTTCCCTATAAGATTATCTCAATCTTATACCTATGATTATAAAGTTTTGGAGTTCACTTGGTTTAACAAGGCTTTTTCTTGTTTTTTTTTTAAATATTGTTTTATAGTTTCACCCTTCACTATTTGGTTGTTTAATAATCTGGATAAACTTAGGTCTGATTCTTTTTACCTTTTTCATTGTCAATTTATTTATTGCTCTTATATTTTTTTTTTGTATTATTTAAATTACCAATTAAACTAATGATTCGGGTCTCAAATTTGTTACCTTAACATTTTTTTTTACATCAAAGAAAAAATGACTCGGGTCTCAAATTTATTTTTCGCTCTTATATTTTTTTCTTGTTTTTTTTTAAATATTGTTTTATAATTTCACCCTTCACTATTTGGTTGTTTGATAATCTGGATAAACTTAGGTCTGATTCTTTTTACCTTTTTCATTGTCATTTTTCATTGTCAATTTATTTATTGCTCTTATATTTTTTTTGTATTATTTAAATTACCAATTAAACTAATGACTCGAGTCTATAATTTGTTACCTTAACATTTTTTTTTACATCAAAGAAAAAATTTGCCCAGTCTGTGACGGTAACAAATCTACTAAGTAACTAAATCTACTAAGTAACTAAATCAATATTGTAAAAGTTAGCCTGACATGTTGAAGCAAAAATTTAAGACCTAGGTTAGGTTTGAAGTTAAATCGATTAAGAGGTTGGTTTAATTAAAATTTAATCAACGTAAATAACTCGACTAAATTTACGGTGATTAATTCTCTAACTTTAATGACCTACTCCACTTGTTTATGTACAAGTATGGTATCCACAAAACTAGTAGACTTGTTTCCTAAACAAGTATTCATAAAATAGGCTCTTAAAGGTGTTGATGAAAAGAGAGAGATTAGATCATTTTCTAAGAGAGGATGTTGAATCTAAGATGCAGTTTCTCACCAAT